>NW_023470494.1:0-4893 GCF_013731165.1 Rhagoletis pomonella | reverse complement strand
AATTATTTTATAATTTATTTCATAGAAATTAATGAAATAATACAAGTTATCTGTATTATAACACTGTTCAACAGCATTTTTGCAGAGTAACAATGGTATATTTCTGAAAGAAGTAATCATGTTGATAATTTTTGGAGTACACAGTTATAGTGTAATGTAGGCATTCGTATCGGTAGCTTAGAGTGAAAAGTTGCTTTGTAGAAAATTTACTGGGGGAGGAAAAAAACTTTTCAAAATATTTCCTTCAAGAATTTTGAAGAAGGTTCCGTTGAAAATGAAAAGATTTAGACTTTTTTGTGAGCTTATCGATTTTTCTGTGCCTCTTTTGGACTTTATAAAATAGCCTTTAATTAAATATAAACGGGAAGAAATAAAACAAGCACGTTAGTTAATCCTTTTGAAGACGTTGCGTTTTTAATTTACCTTGCTTCATATATCTAAATATGTTTTTTTCACAAAAAGTGGACGTAGCAAATTTTCACTCCCTACGCTAGGGCTGCCATAATTGCTGGGCCTCAAACGGGGACACTTAGCAAAAAAATCTCAATTCATTCCTGATGTATCGTAACCGAAAACTAGAATACATCTGCCAACACAGTTTTGCTGCTTGCGTTTGCCATGTCTCGTTCGTCTTTCCAGTTCTGTCAACGAGGCTCGCTCTCTTTTCGTTCGGATGCCGTGACTTGCACATGTGGCCGTGTCCCGTGATTTAATGATTTTCACTTAATTTGTAATATATTCATACTTGTAACTTTAATTCAATTATAAAAACAAGTAAGAAAGTCTAAGTTCGGGCGGAGCCGAACATTAAATACCCGGCGCAGGTACCGCTACAAGTTAAGCCGGTGTGCATCAATTTTGAGTAAATTAGCGTTTCACGCATTTCTGAAATTTGCCGTTATATGAAAAGTGGTCGTAATTTGAATCTGATGCCAATAATTTTCAACGTTTTGCTTCCATGTGGCAAGCACAATAATCATACCGAGTTTGGTACAAATTGGTAGAACGGTTACCGAGATACATATATGTGATCATAAGTGGGCGGTGCCACGCCCATTTTCCAAAATTTTATCATAAACGTATTTCTTGGTAAAGAATTGTTGCAAGCATCAATTTTTAGTAAATTAGCTTTAATATTTATTGATTTAGCGAAGATTTCGTATTTCTCCAAATTACCGTTATATGGGAGGTAGGCGTGGCTATTGTCCGATTTTAAAAATTTTCGGCCATTTGGTATGCTGTGGCAAGACTAATAACTGTGCCAAGTTTGGAAGAAATTGGTGCAGCGGTTACCAAGATATACACATGTGTACATAAGTGGGCGTGGCTACGCCCATTTTCCAAAAATGTATAATATTCTGATTTTTCGTCTAAAAATTATTGTAAATATCAATTTTGAGTGAATAATCTTCAGTAGTTACTAAAATATCGCAGTTTTCGTATTTCGGAAAATTACCGTTATATGGGAGGTGTCCGATTTTGCCCATTTTCAATACCATCCGTCCTACGCCCGAAAGAAGTGCACATACCAAGTTTCGTTAAGATATCTCAATTTTTACTCGAGTTATCGTGTGCACAGACGGACGGACGGAGGGACGGACAGACAGTCACCGCTTAATCGATTTCTCTTTTCATTCTGATCATTTATGTATACATTTGTCTATATCTATCTCGATTCGTTTTGCCTGTTACAAACAACCGTTATGTGAACAAAGTTATAATACCCTTGTGCACAAGTGCGCTCGGGTATAAAAATACATACATTCTTTGTTGTGCGCAAAGTTACAACATTCTCGGCGACAAGGATGGGATCCGAACCCACGCGTGCAGAGCACATTGGATTAGCAAAACCGAGGTTCTTCAACTAAAATCCACCCAAGCACGCAGTCAAAGCAACGAGGCACCATATTCTTCCGGCCAATTTCAGTCTTGCTCCGGGTGTGGAACACACCATTCGCGAGAAGAATGTAAGTTTCGCAATGAACAGTGCCGCAAGTGTTAGCGTTTTGGCCATATAACTCCAGTTTGCAACACTGGATCCAAAGTGAATTCCCCTAAGCAGCAATATGGTCGGCACCAAAAACAACAAAAATTTAAAAGAAATTTAAATTCGGTTTTAACAATTAGCCAGGTCAACTCGTGTAGCAACACGGTAAGCAATACCAACCGTAAATTGTAACGAAGCGTTTTTGTTAGCCCCGACGCTTCTTCTACAATGCTGGGGTATACTCGTCGTGTCCAGGGTTCGTTACAACAAATTTGTGGTTTCGGGGC
The DNA here is from genome assembly GCF_013731165.1 of Rhagoletis pomonella. Taxonomy (NCBI): domain Eukaryota; kingdom Metazoa; phylum Arthropoda; class Insecta; order Diptera; family Tephritidae; genus Rhagoletis; species Rhagoletis pomonella. The sequence continues at coordinate 2,619 of NW_023470494.1, read as the reverse complement.
TCTGGTAAATCGTACTTTATTATTTAAACTTCCTTAACCTCTACAAAGAACATATAACAAATAACAACTGGAAAATTCAGGTAGCGTCACTTGCAGTGGCTGGGTAACGGCTCCTTGTTCCGTTAGGCGCTAACGTCTATAAGTGGCGTTCTGGCCGCGTCGGTATGTAGCGCTCTTACAATGTGAGTTACGCTCTGGTCGTGCCGGTGAGTGGCGCTCTTACAACGTCGGCCAGTAGCGCTCTGGTGACGCCGGTATGTGGCGCTCTCGCAATGTCGGAGAGTAGCACTCTAGTCGCGTCGATGAGTGGCGCTCTGATGACGTCGGAGCGTAACACTCGGGTGGCGCCGATGAGTATTGCTCTGGTGGCGCCGGAGAGTGGCGTTGTCGTAGGCGTTGCTGACGGCGATGGGTCGCGCTCTTGTTGATTTCGTTCTGCTGATGGCGGGTGTCGCCCGTACGCGGCTTCACGGTGTACTGTGGTTGGCGGTGATCAAAGCCGAGTTAAGTGTTCGCTACTTCTGAGTGGCGATGTCTCGTGGTGTCATTTGCCGACGCACAAAAAAATCGCTCCCCTCAGTTGTAACTCTCACTCCGGACTATGGCTCTCTACCTCTGACTGGTGATGACTTGTGGTGTCATTTGCCGATGCACAAGCAATCGCTCCCTTCAGCTGTAGTTGTTCAGTCGCTCCCACAGCTCCGTGCTGACTGACTGTTGATCGGCTGTGTCTTATCTTTAATAGGCTGTGTGCTTGATGTTGCGTGGTCGCGCAGCTACATGTTGCTGGCTGATGTTGCGTTGTCATAGCAACGAGGAGGCTGTCGGATGTTGCTATGACTTGTGTTGCTGTGACTAGTGGCGTGGCTGGCTACTTTGGCTTGTTTTGCTGCGGCTTATGCGTGGTGTATTGCTGGTTTATGTTATGGTTGCTTGTGTGGGCTAAATTTCCTGTTGAACATTTAGTCCTCACAAATTATATGGTGGAAGTAATGATAAACGGTAAGCCTTTACAATTTCAACTTGACTCCGAAGCAACTTGCTCTATTATCGGCCTAGAAGGATACAGACAGATACATAGGCCACCTTTGCTGCCATGTAATCAAGGTTATTTAACCACGTACGGTGGTGGGAAAGTGAAAATTTTAGGATCTGTCAATGTTAAGCTTCAACGTGGCGATATTGAAGAACAAGTTCAGGTTATCGTTACAAATGTTGAGCGCAATGGGGAAATTTTGGGTACCGACTTGATAGAGGAACTAGGTTTGTGTCCTTGCCAAGCACACGTTAAAGCAATTACTTTAAATACTTGCGAAGAGCTCATAAAAAAAACGGTCTTCAACAACTCACTCGGCCACTGCAAATCGTTTAAAGCGCATTTACAGCTGAAGCCTAACGCGGTGCCAAAGTACTTCAAAGCGCGACCACTCCCATTTTCACAGATGGAAGCCTTCAAGAGTGAAGCACAGCGTTTAGTCGACAAAGGCATTTGGAAGCCCTTACATTTCAGCAACTGGGCAGCACCCATCGTAGTGGTACCCAAAACAAATGGACGCATTCGAATTTATGGTGACTTCAAAGCATTAAACGCACAGCTAGATGTCGACCATTATCCGATCCCACGAGTTGAAAAACTATTTCAAACCTTGCGTGGAAGTAAGTTATTCACCAAAATTGACTTGTCCGATTATACTTCCAGGTGGAAATGGACGAGGCATCGAAGAAACTTACCATCGTCAACACGCCAGCTGGCTTATTAGAATACCAACGCCTACCTTTTGGCATAACCAGCGCACCAATTATCGTCAATATTCCTAGGTGCGTTAACTATTTGGATGACATTATAATAGGAGGAAAGTCGCTCGATGACCTCAATGAAAATATAGAGCAAGCCTTTTCACGCCCACAGCAACACGGATTTACATGCCAACAATCCAAATGCAGTTTTATGCAACGCGAGGTAGAATACCTCGGGTTTATCATTAATTCCGACGGAATAAGCCCTACCAGTTCAAAAGTTGCAGCAGTAAACGAGTTGCCGCGACCGGACAACCTCAAAGATTTACAAGCATTTTTGGGTAAAATTAATTATTATAGCAAATTTATTAACAACTTAGCACAAACAGCCGCACCGCTTAATAAACTGCGCCGCATGAACGACACTTTTAAATGGGGAGAAGAGCAGGAGAAGTCGTTTGCTGAGCTAAAAAGGCAATTATCAACTGCGCCGCTGCTTTCGCATTTTGATGACAAATTACCAATCGTGCTAGCAACAGATGCATCGTCGCATGGCATTGGCGCGGTCTTATCTCACCGTCTTCATGATGGCTCGAAGAAACCAGTGGCGTTTGCTTCTAAAACGCTGGAAGAGCACCAGAAGCGTTACAGCCAAATTGAAAAAGAGGCCCTGTCGATTATCTTTAGCGTTAAGAAGTTTCACCAGTATCTCTATGGCCGTACGTTTACGCTGTTGACAAATCACAAGCCACTGGTGACAAGATTTAGCCCGGATAAGCAACTACCGGTGCTAACTATTCAACAACTTCAGAGGTGGGCCCTTACGCTTATGGCTTACCGCTATATAATTAAGTACTGAGAAACTGATAAACATAGCAATGC
>NW_023470493.1:0-4893 GCF_013731165.1 Rhagoletis pomonella | reverse complement strand
CTTTACAAAGCTCTTTGCACACACTTCGCGTAGAAACTTTGTTCACTAGTGTGTCAGCTTCCTCTACTTCACCCTCAGACACATTACTAATTTGATTTGTTCTCTCGCGCTGCTTGAATTCAGTTATTTTACGTGGCTTACTGCAATCCCTCGAAATGTGCCCCCTTTCTCTGCAATTAAAGCAAATAGGACCAGTTGCGTTATATTTTACATCATTCGTGTTGCTATTTTGCACCACTGGTCTTTCAACTTTCTTTAAAAATTCATTTTGTTTACATTGATTCGTATTGCTCCCGTGTATATTAATCAACGACTGCAACAAATCAGCACATTTCGAGAAATGCATTGCGCTCAACGTTTTTCGCAATCCCTCATCATTCAACCCATTTATTATATACCGATTTATCGCACAATCTTCAATGAACTCTCTTCGCCCCATCGCTAATATTTTATAGTAAAATTCAACAACACTCTCACCTTTACCCATCTTAGTATTCATTAACCGAATGTGAGCATCAGTTGAATTTTTAACGTAAGGGAAATCTGTTAAAAACTGACTTACAAATTCAGTCCATTCTTTAAACACTGGCTGCGCATCTGCCCACTGTTTAGCAACCCCTTTAAGCTTACTGAGGACAGCGAAAGTGAGCAGGGTATCCTCCCAACGATATAAATTTCTCAGCTGCTCAATTCTTTCTATAAACTGAATTGATGAGTATGCATTGTCACATGGATTAAACTCTGGCAATACTGCTGCTACTTCACCCGGTGTGTATCTTGCTCTCACGTACATTGTCTCTTGCAACGACACTGGATGAATGTTTGTTGTGAAATCATTCGGCTGCGACCCGAACACTTTCCTTTGCATGGGTTCTACATTGCTCGGTGATGATGACGTGGCATTCATTTGAGTTGTCTGCTGCTGCGTATAAAGTGGCACGTTCGCTTGCGTCGATGAGAACGTTGGCCACTGCGTTTGCGTCGATAAGAACGTTGGCCACTGCCGTCGTAGCGTAAAACTTTCTTTACCATGTACGGGCCCTTGTATTTAGGCTGCAGCTTCCTCGACTCGCCTGTACTTGGGGGTGGAGCTTCAATCAGCACCAAATTTCCTTCTTTATATGGAACAGGTTTACGATGTTTCGCATTGAATCTAGTTTTCCATTTCTGGCGAGCTTCGTCAATATTTTTCACGGCCTCGCTGCGTCGACCATTCATATGCAGCTCCTCGTTGTCGTGAAGTGCCGCCAAGAGCTTATTTCCACTCAAATCACGTAGTGGGAAATCGTAAACAAGATCTATTGGAGCGAACTTCGTTGTAGCGTTGATCTTCGTATTCATTGTCCACTGAAGCATTCGGACATGGGTATCCCAATCTTTAGGATCATTCGTAGATGGTGTCAAGTACGCCAATACAGCTTGGTTAACGCGTTCCGCTAAGCCATTTGAGCGAGGAGTGCGCACTGCTACCTTCACATGTTGGATGTTAAGAGACTCAGTAAATGTTTCGAACGCTGAGGAAGTGAATGCTGACCCTCGATCGGTAACAATTCGTTGCGCTAGTCCAAAGTAAAGCGTTAATCGGTTTATAGCATCGACGACTGGCTTTGTTTTCGTCGACCTGGTGGGAACTATGATGCAGTATCTCGTGAGAGCGTCGACAATTACCAGAACGTTTTCGTAACCACGACGGCTTTTCGGAAACGGCCCCAGGTGATCAAGGTGCAGTGTATGGAATGGTAAGGGCGGAGTGTCCGTCCCATACAATTCACATTGCCTTCGTAATGGTTGTCGGTGATAGCAACACTCTAAGCAAGAGCCGATATAGCCCTTCACAAAGTTTCGCAAACGTGAAAACCAGAAATGTTGCAGTACTCGCTTAATGGTTCCATCCAGTCCGGGATGTCCTATATCGTCATGACAGACCCTGACAATTCGCCACCGCATCCCTTTTGGCACGACCAGAAGTAACCGCCCGTTTTCACCCTTCCAGAACAGTCGGTGATCTTTCAGTGCATACTCAGCGACGATTTTGTTCCGTTGATCTGAATGAACTGAGCCTTGCAGCAGATCCACTATGTTTTTAAGTTTCTCATCTTGCCTCTGCATAGCCGAAACCCAGTCAGATACTGATACCGACAACACCTTACATGCAACGTCCTCTACGATCGGTGTTCCCTCGACTGGCGCACGACTCATTGCGTCGACGTGAGCCATTGACACCCCAGCTCGGTGAATAATCGCAAAGTCATATTCTAAAAGCTTTAGAAACCACCGCGCCACTCTGGACACCATAGGCTTGCACATTTTAGCGGTTGTCATCGAGTGACAGTCGGTGACGATGGTGAACCTCTTACCCAATAGGAACATCCTAAACCGCTCGCACGCTTCAACCACCGCCAAAACCTCCAACTCATACGCATGATAGTTCCTTTCTTGCGGCGTACATGCTCGACTAAAATACGCGACCGGTTTTAACCCATTCCCAGCCTCCACTTGCAGAAGAATAGCAGCAATGCCCATGCTAGACGCGTCCGTATGAATTTCGTGGTTTCTAGCAACGTCGTATATTGTGAGCACTGGCGCCTCACTAATAGCCTTTATCAAATGCTTAAAAGCACCTTCACACTCCTTACCCCAAACAAACTCTGCGCCCTTCTTCGTAAGTTGCGTCAACGGTTTAGCAATCAATGCGTAGCCAGGTACAAACTTACGGAAAAATCCGGTTAAACCTAAAAAACGTCTAACTTCCAGCTGAGTACTCGGCTTCGGATACCCCTTTATTGCTTCGGTTTTCCGATCCCCTGGCGTTATGCCATCTGCACCTACCTCATGCCCTAAGAAGGTAACATGACTTCTCATAAACGTGCATTTCGAAATTCTCATAGTTAACCCCTCGTCACGAATAATTTTCAAAAACTTTTCGAGATAGTACAAATTTTCTTCCGGTATGTGTCGCTATTATTACCTCATCTACGTAGCTCACAACAAATTTACTTAACGGGGCAACTAACTGCGTCATCATACGCTGGAAAGTGCACGGAGCGGTACGCAATCCAAATGGCATTCTATTAAATTCAAAATGCCCATTGTGAGTTACAAACGCTGTCAACGGTTTAGCCTCCTCCCCCAACTCGATTTGATAATAACCCGACATAAGATCTAAAGTGGTGAAAAACTTTTTCCCCGAAAGCGTAGCTAATACTCCATCCACTGTAGGCATCAACCACGGTTGCTTTTCTGTAACAGCGTTGAGCTCGCGGAAGTCAACACATAACCTCTCTTCTCCGTTCTGTTTACGCACCAAAACAATGGGTGATGCATACAGTGAATCAGACTTTCGTATTATTCCCAATTGTAGCAGCTCATCAGCTATCTCCTCCACAATGCGTTGCTTCGGGATAGGTATATTATACGGTTTCTTTGCAATTGGTTTACCGGAAGTGACCTTTATTTCCATTTTAAAACGTTTTGATTTACCTAACTCAGGAAGCCTTTCCCCAAAACAATCTGCGTAAGAATTAATCAAATCAATAAGACCCTCTTGGACACTTAGCGGTAGATTATTGCCCATGTCCAGCGCTTCGCCACCAATCCTCATTACCTTACACGAATTACCCTCAATGATAACCTTGCCTTTAGACAACAAATCGATTCCTACAATTGCTTCGTATGCCATTGCTGCATCATCCACGACTAACATTTCAACGAATCTTGTCACTTCATCAATCTTAAGTTTTGTTATTAACTTTTCACGACAAACGGTTTCCCCACCCGCAAATCCAAACAACTTCTCCACGCAAGCGTCAAAACTTTCCCCAATTCGTAGTGCAATTGATCGTTTGATCAACGACCTGCAACTGCCAGAATCAATAAGCGCATTACACTGTATTTCGTTCTTGCCGATTAAAGTTATAACTTTACAAAGCTCTTTGCACACACTTCGCGTAGAAACTTTGTTCACTAGTGTGTCAGCTTCCTCTACTTCACCCTCAGACACATTACTAATTTGATTTGTTCTCTCGCGCTGCTTGAATTCAGTTATTTTACGTGGCTTACTGCAATCCCTCGAAATGTGCCCCCTTTCTCTGCAATTAAAGCAAATAGGACCAGTTGCGTTATATTTTACATCATTCGTGTTGCTATTTTGCACCACTGGTCTTTCAACTTTCTTTAAAAATTCATTTTGTTTACATTGATTCGTATTGCTCCCGTGTATATTAATCAACGACTGCAACAAATCAGCACATTTCGAGAAATGCATTGCGCTCAACGTTTTTCGCAATCCCTCATCATTCAACCCATTTATTATATACCGATTTATCGCACAATCTTCAATGAACTCTCTTCGCCCCATCGCTAATATTTTATAGTAAAATTCAACAACACTCTCACCTTTACCCATCTTAGTATTCATTAACCGAATGTGAGCATCAGTTGAATTTTTAACGTAAGGGAAATCTGTTAAAAACTGACTTACAAATTCAGTCCATTCTTTAAACACTGGCTGCGCATCTGCCCACTGTTTAGCAACCCCTTTAAGCTTACTGAGGACAGCGAAAGTGAGCAGGGTATCCTCCCAACGATATAAATTTCTCAGCTGCTCAATTCTTTCTATAAACTGAATTGATGAGTATGCATTGTCACATGGATTAAACTCTGGCAATACTGCTGCTACTTCACCCGGTGTGTATCTTGCTCTCACGTACATTGTCTCTTGCAACGACACTGGATGAATGTTTGTTGTGAAATCATTCGGCTGCGACCCGAACACTTTCCTTTGCATGGGTTCTACATTGCTCGGTGATGATGACGTGGCATTCATTTGAGTTGTCTGCTGCTGCGTATAAAGTGGCACGTTCGCTTGCGTCGATGAGAACGTTGGCCACTGCG
>NW_023470492.1:0-4894 GCF_013731165.1 Rhagoletis pomonella | reverse complement strand
TATGTATATGTGTATGTATCTAGTGTTTAGGTTAGCGTCGTTAACTCTCCCCTGTGTTGAAAATGGAATGTCCTCATTTCAACGGCTTAGGGTTTGCAATCGTTGTAACTCGGTTAGATAAGCTAATTCGAACTCTCTTTGGCGCCTGGTGTTTAATTGTATTTGTCGGCATGTATATAATTTTATAATTAAGTAAGTGACTAAAGCTAATATAAATATGATCATGATTAAATATAAGGTAAATTTCCAAGGATGTTCTTCAATTGGTAAAAATAATTTATACATTTCTTGTATATTAGTAAATTTGTAATCGGATTCAGAGTTTAAAATTCTTAGTACATTAACCCTTTCATTCTGATAAGCATGTATTACATTTTTTATTTCTTGCTTATGGTTAATATAAGTTTTATTATCAATAGTTGTATTGGAATTGAATTGGATTAAATGTGGGCCATTTACCCTAATTCCGTTCCATGTGTGTTCGTTGTCGATAAGAATATTACCATTATCTAATATTTGTAAGGGAGAGTTATTTTCTTGGATAATATTACAATGGGCTTTTTGTTTTAATAAAGGTACATATGTGTATATCGGAATATTCTAGTACATTTATTATTGGAATGTCATATATTTCGTTTTTTATTACCTGCTGTACGTCTCTAAAATTAAGTGTGCCAGAATAGAAATTTCCTGTTTTTGCGAAGTTAATGGTATTTGTTATAGTTACTAGTTCGTTATATACTTCTGTAAGTATTAACTGATCAAAAATTGATTCTGTATTTAATTTTGCTAAAATTTTTTCAAAGCGGGAATTTATTTTCCTTTGCTGGTTATTATTTTCTATAAGCTGGTTCACTCCTGTTTTAATTTCGACAAGATCATCGTGATCTGGTATTCCTGTTATAAATTTTAATGCGGAACCTAAAAAATTGAGGCCACGTTTGGCACGATACTCGGATGGTATTAATTGTGATTTCAAAGTTTCTATTTTATCAATTATTATATCTTTTTCATCGATTTGAGTTGATTCATATTTGCTTCGCACAATTCGTTCATATGGTTCTAATATTATGGATAAATTCGACACGTGGTAAAGAAATGATGAACTCTCATAGGTATACACAGTATCTAGTTCAGTAAGAACATATTTTTTACCAGCCAAATCTGTTATTTTATCGCAAAATCCGTGAGTAACTATTACTAAAATTAAGAAGCCTATTCGTTGCATGGTGTGCTAGTTTTCCTTATACTATCCTTGTGTATGATTTTCCCCCTCGCTGTTAGGATTGTGTCCCCACGATCTTCTTTTACTTTATGTTTATTGTACTTAGTTGCAAGTTTATTACGCCGATCTGTTCGACTATAAATTATATCACCTGGTTTGTATATAATGGTTTTCCTTTTTTTATTATGGTGCCTGAGTAGTCTCTCTTGTTTATCCACAAGTATGTCCTTGATATTAGGATATTTGTCTCGGTTGTAAAAAACCTCTTCGGGTTTATATCCTGTTGTGGAGTGTATCGTCCTATTGTATTGGCGAACTGCGTTGAATAATTCGTCACCGGGAGCAGTATTATTTTCTGCAGCTAAACTTTGGCAAAGTTCAATTAGAGTGCTATGTATCCGTTCAACTTGAGCGTTTGATGTTGAATGATGTACAGGCGTAACTGAGTGTGTTATTTGTAGCCGGCTGTACAAGAATTTCGTTATGTTGCTCTTAAATATACTTTCGTTATCAGTCATGAGGTACTTGGCATTTGGGTAGACTTGTGTGAGTACTTCTTCTATGTATTCGTGGCAGTTTGTCTTTGTGTCCAATTTTCGTAAGAAGCAGTATTTGGAATATCTATCTGTAGAACTAAGGTATTGTTTATTATTAATATGGAAAATATCCATCTGTATGTACTCTCCTACTTTTGTTGGTATTGGAGTTTTTCCAATAGGTTGTTTATTTGGTTGCCTTTCGTATTTGTGCTGTAGACATATTTCACAGCCTATGACTAGTTTACGGCACATTTCTTTAATATTGGGCCAGTAATGAATCAACAATATTTCTTGCGTGTTATTTTTGTAGTTCCTATGTGCACGTTTATGTGTTTGTGTGACAATTTCTCTTTGTTCGTTTGGAGAAGTTACGTCGTTTAACTTATTTTGGGCTAGCGCTAGATTATAATTTGGGAAGGCGGAGCTAATTTCTTGTTTTAGGTGAAACAGTATTTCCTCATCTATCTTTATCGCATTAGTAACTTTTGGATTAACTACATCTTTAAGTTTAGATAGTAAGTCCGGGGTTTCTCTATAAAATATTGTATGTCTAAACCGACCAGGAAATATTGTTTGACTGAGGACTTCATTCCTTTCATTATCTTGTAACACAATTATTTGATTTCTGAAAGCGTTAAGTGGTTGTTTAACTTTCTTCATAATTTCTACAGGGGAACTTTGTTGCGAATGGTCGGAACAATTCGTTGAAGTATTTATTTGTTGTCGCGAAAGCGCATCTGCAACGACATTCTGGTGTCCAGGTTTATATACAAGTTTGGCACCGTATTCTTCAATTAGGTTTTTCCAACGCTTTAATTTCGCATTCGGATTTTTTTCGGAAATTGAAAATATTAGCGATTGGTGGTCCGTGTAAATTGTCAAGTTTGCCACACCATACAAATAATTTCTAAGTTTTTGCAAGGACCAAACGATTGCTAGTAGTTCTTTTTCATTGGTACTATAGTTTTGTTCTGTTTCACTTAGAGTGCGTGAAATGAATGCGATCGGGTGACGATTTTGTGACAGAACTGCCCCGATAGCGAAATTACTAGCATCGGTTGTTAGACTAAATGGTTTAGAGAAATCAGGCTGGAAAAGTTCAACTTGCTCTTGTAGAGCGTTTTTTATTTTTTCCAAGGCTTCTTCGGCTGCTGTATCTAATTGTATTGGTATTTTAGCACTTTGATTTTTTGATACCATTCCTAATTCTCCTCTCAAATTAATCGTTAAAGGTTTCGTGATTTTAGCAAAATCCTTTATAAACTTCCTGTAGTAACTAGCAAGTCCTAGGAAAGATCTCAATTCTTTCAAATTTTTTGGTTTTGGGTATTTCTTTATAGTTTCGATTTTTTTTGGGTCTACCGTAATTCTATTATGTTTTATAATGTGTCCAAGGTATTCAACTGAATCTTGGAAAAAATTTGACTTTTCGTCAGAAATTTTCATGTTAGCATTATGGAGTGCGTTAATTATAATCCGGATGTGTTCCATATGTTCTTCTGGTGTAGATGAATAAATTAGTACGTCATCAATATAAACATACGCGAACTTTCCGATATACTCTCTAAGGATGTCGTCAACGCATCGTTGAAATATGGAGGGTGCATTCTTTAACCCGAATGGCATTCTGATAAATTCATGCTTTGCGCCGTTGACAGAGAATGCTGTCTTTCCTCGATCAGGTTCTTTAATTAAAATCTGGTGGAGAAGTGGCGTTATTGTAGCTAGATGCCCTATCTCTTTTATATACATGGTTTGATTTAAAAGGATTTTGACTTACGGCATTATTGTACTTGGTTGTCTGCATGAATTGTCTGGATTGGTCTATGTCCATTGGAGTAGGTGTGGGTTGTTGTTGTCGCTGTGGTGGTTGTTGTTGGTTAAAACTCCTTGCCTGGTAGTTGTGATTCTGCATCCTTACGTTTGGCTTGTAATATCTTTCCTCTTTATGTTGTGAGTAGGTGTTTCGGTTTGTGCTGTGTTGATGCTGTCTGCTGTTACTTCCTAGTCTGGGCCGTGTCTCGAATTCCGCATTCTCATTGTCATGGAGAATGGTACAGGCTATCGCATATGCCGATTCCAAATTCTCTGGGTTATGGCTGTACAATGTGCCGCTTGTATATTTGGAGTTTAACCCAAGAATAAACGTCCTCACTGCCTCTTGGTTAGCGTATGCTATCATCCCTTTGTCATTATTGGACATCTCAATTTTTGATAGGGCTAAATTGAGTGCCTTTGAAACCTCACTGTGGAATTCTGCAAGGGATTTTCTATCTTGTGTGATTCGCTTCATTTCATCAAGAAGCACATATAGTGGGCGTTGGTCTGCATATGTGTAATCCAATCTGTTAATGATTGAATAAAAATTCAATTTGGTGTTGTGGTTCGTAAGGACGTTAGCAGCGGGTCCTGTAATTTTTGTCCGCATTATTCCCAGGGCACTATAATATTTAGGGTGATTTTGGAAGATCTTTATAGCTTCCATGAATGCCCACACTTGTGATCTCCATGATCGGTATTGTACTTTGTCCCCGTCAAATTTTGGTAGGGATTTGAATAGCTCCAGGTCGATATCCTTGGCGTCAGTAATATTTAGTTTTACTTCTTCGTATAAAACTAATTCTTCCGGAGCGTTTTGTTGCTCTAGTGCGGCAATTCTCTCCGTGAATTCCGTTGTTTGTCGCTGCATCTCGTTCATCAGTGTGGTGAACTGGGCATTTAGTTGGGCCAGTTGTTGCTCCATTGTAAATTTATTTAGATTTCTGTAGTCGTCGTAGGATTTTTGCTTTTTTCCTCTCCGGAGTCTCCGTAAGGTATCCAGGTTTTTCACTTCACTTTTTTGTTTAAAATTTTCAGAGTTTTTTTATTATTTGCACACTTGATTGTGTTTTTTTCACTTGATTTCCGTTGATTTCGGTTTATGTTATCAGTATTATTCCGTTTTTTCAGGATCTATACTTGATTTTCGTTGATTCTTTTAGCACTTTTTCCAACGTGTAGTGCCGGAAGTCTTTCTTCCCGTGGATTTAGTTTTCTCTATTCCTTTTACATAGAAAAATGGCTTAAGGTTCGGTTGAGCCCCCAGTTATGAGTCCTTGTTAGGAATTAAAAGTACACAAGAGTTTATTTC
>NW_023470491.1:0-4895 GCF_013731165.1 Rhagoletis pomonella | reverse complement strand
CGCCGTCGCCAACGCGTAAAGGACCGTAAATCTTCCGCAAAATCTTTTGATGGTTTGGAAGTTGAAATAGTAAAATGCGTCTAATTAAACTTGTAAGAAATAAGTAATTATTCGTTTAGTCAGTGAACTGTGTCAGGATAGGAATTCAGGATTTGTTTTCTTACGTTTTCAATTTTATACTTTTTACAGGTCTATTCTGCGCTGGTAACATAAATTTTATAACCGGTAATTAAAGTGTCTGTCAATTTTTAAACCTTTTTCGCATTCTGTGCTCTCTTGTAACCGGTAAATTTGGTTACCATCTCATAAGCTGGTTGTTAACCAACGAGCATAGCGTACGATCGGGGGAACTATTTAGTTGACTAGACTCTGGACAGGTGACTCTCGGACCGAACACTCTCATAATGACCTCGCCAAGACAACACCACACACACACCAAAGCAACACCATATACATTTCCTTTACATACGTACTTACATCAACACTGAATTTTTATTAGGCATTGCACATTTTTATGAGCACGATTCAAAATAATAATTACAAGTGGAATTTTGTGAATAAATAAAAAGAGAAGAAAAACAGCGAATTGAATTTTTATATTTGATCGATTTTGAGTTATGCAATTTTGCTCAACAAGCTACAATATTTAAAATACCATATCTTTTTATACGTCGTATACCATGATTAATATATATTTTGCATGCATATATACAAACATATTTTATTTATATACGACATATAGTTAGTTACCTATACATACATACTTAATAATTTTGTTGCTTGGATTATCACCCTCGAAGGAAACAATTGGATTTTTTGAATTAGTTTTAAAATAGTGAAGTTTTAGGTTTTCGAACATTTTTTTTTTTTTTGAATTCGGTTAAACTATACGAAATTTTGTTACGTAACCTTTAATTTTTCTTAAAAATTTGCGAACAACCGTTTTGGGGTTTGTGAATTTGTTTTGGTTGTTGAAGTTTTTTGTTTTTACTTTTCTTTGAATTTTCGAAGTTTTAATTTGTTGAATCCTTACTAATTTGATATTTTTTTATATTTTATCGCGATAATTACGGGCGTTAATTATTATTTTTTCGATCCTGCATGTGAAAGAGAATTGGGTGATTGAGATCGAGTGATTTCGAGTGAATACGATAACGAAGAAAGAACTGTTGGTGGTTTGGGAATATTTGGCAGGGATAGGCCGGTCACACGTAGTGTTGCACGAGCTCTTGAAAATCAGGTGGTTGGCTCACTGTTCAATCAAATTGATACCGGTATTCAGTATCCTGTATATTTTATCCCGAGAGACCTTTTTAACCAGTGCACCAATCGAATTTTTGGCTCGACGGAAGGGGAAATCGCGTGCGCAGCAAATGTGTCCAATTCCGAGCAAGTTTCAATTAGCCAACCCGAGGAAAGTTTGAGTTTCTCCAAAAAACTTGACGAGATATTGCAAATGTCTCAAAGCAATACTGTGGGTGCTGGGACACACTAGCTGAGCTTAAGACGGAATGTAGGCGCGCAGAAAAGGTAATCAGGGAAAACAAAAGTAGAGCCAAGGGAATCAGCGAGTTAGTTTACAAGGACTTTCCCTGCCCTGATGAATTGGTCAATCTGCAGCCATAAGAGGCCATCCGCTTAGAAACCCACTTAGAGACAGCGCGAACGGTGGCCAACTGCCTGACAACAGGACGAGCAATGCCAAACCGCTTAGTGTGCCTACTCCGGCTGTATCCAGCCCCAAACCAACCATCGAAGCTTTCTGCCCCGCACCCTTTCACTTTATGTTGTGCTTCGCGTGTGGGATCATTTCGCGAAGAAGCCATCGGAAGAAATTAAGGAGAACGGTGCAAGTCTAGCTTCCACAACATGATTTGCTTTTCGTGTGGAGGAGACAACTCGTTTTGCGTTTTTAAGCCGCAGAAGGGAAATGGGAAACTGGCGGAGATGACCGGGGTCCTCAGCCAGGAGAAAAGGCACCCGGACAACCAATATATATATTAAAACGAAAAGAAAGTGAACAGAAAGAACCCAAAAAGAGTCTTGAGATAGGAATACAACGTGAACTTAAGAGTTCACATGATAGGAAGTTAGAATATGAAGAAGCCAGAAGAAGGATATTTTATGAAGTCATATTAGAAAAGAAAAGGGTTAGGAATTTTAGAAAGATACAAAAAATGATAGAAAAGAGTAAAATATGTAAAACAAGATAGTGTCCACGACTGTAACAGTCAAGGGCGACAATAGATTTTTCGCACAAACAAAAATAGGAGGTAAGGATGCATTGGCTTTGTTAGACTCTGGGGCAGGAGCTAGTTGCCTAGGCAAGAATGCGGGTAAGTTTTTAGAGGGCAAGGAAGACAGCATTCTTCCAATAACCAATCAAGACATTAGAGCAAACGGAGGAGAAACTTCAGTGACGGGTGTGATAACGTTACCAGTGATATTGGATGAGTTTTTAATAGTGCCTGGATTGCAACAGGAGGTTTATTTGGGCATCGATTTTTGGAAGGCTTTTGACTTAAACGTAGTTAGCAGAGGAGCTATAGCGCGCCCAGCCCACGCAACGGTTGCAGAACTCGCGCCCGCTGATGGTGACCTACCTTTCGATGCAGTACAGCATGTGTTAATCCCAGACCAAACCGTAGCTTTAGAGAGGGTGAAGGCACAGCTCCCCTCTTTTGCTGTCTTAGGGTTAAGACGAACTGACTTAGAAGAGCATGTCATAGACGTACGTGATGAAAATCTCTCTGTTAAACAACGACATTACCCGATTTCACCTGCAATACAAAACTTAATATATGCTGAGTTGGACAGAATGTTGAGTATGGGAGTAATCGAGGAGTCAAACAGCAGTTGGAACTCGCCCGTTTCGTTGATAGTAAAAGCGACTAAAAACCGACTCTGTCTTGACGCGCGTAAGGTCAATGAGATAACTATTAAGGACGCTTATCCGCTGCCCCATATCGACGGAATACTTAGCCGGCTGCAGACCACGAGGTATATCTCAGCCATCGACTTTAAAGACGCGTTTTGGCAGATTCCCCTAGAGCATAAGTCAAGAGAAAAGACAGCATTTACGGTGCTAGGAAGACACCTCTACCAATTTACCGTCATGCCTTTCGGACTGTGTAACGCGGCACAAAGAATGTGTCGGTTAATGGACAAGGTTATACCCGCTTCTTTACGTGAATGTGTATTTGTGTTCCTTGATGATTTTTTGGTGTGTTCTGAAGAGTTCTCGTCTCATTTGTGTTTGTTAGAAAGGGTCGCTTGCTGTCTGCGTGAATCGAGGTTAACGACAAATGTCGAGAAGAGCAAGTTTTGCTACAAAGAGGTGAGATATTTAGGGTACGTAGTAGGTGATGGCTGTATTCGGACGGATACCAACAAGGTAGCAGCTGTGAGAGACTTTCCAGAGCCGAAAACACCGAAACAGTTACGACGGTTCCTGAGCATGTCAGGCTGGAACCGGCGTTTCATCCAGGACTAGGCGACCATTGCAGCTCCTCTGCACGACTGCCTCACTAAAGAAAAAATCAAAAAATTTACAATGACTGACGATGCCAAAAGAACGTTTGACCAACACAAACAGAGGTTGATATCGGCACCCGTACTTTTACATCCGGACTTTAAAAGACATTTTTTTATTCAATGCGATGCATCGACAGACGGAGTGGGCGGAGGACTATTTCAATTGGACGATGACAGTAACGAAAGACCTATTGCTTATATGCCAGCGAAACTTAACAAAGCTCAAAGAAACTACAGTATAACAGAACTAGAATGTTACGCTGCTGTTCTCAGTGTCAAACGGTTTAGGCCATATGTGGAAGGCTTACGGTTGCCAGACGTACTGATTTTAACAGTACAGTACTGATTTTTCAACTCTTGTACTGATTTTATTCATTTCTTCAATTTGTACGCCAATGTCCTGATTTTTCGAAAGTTGTACTGATTTGTACTAAATTTTCAATTCAAACAGAATACCTTAGGATTTTCTTAAGGCTTTTACATGACGATGGAGCTTCCTTAAACTGTACTGTAAAAAGTAAGAAAAAAATAATTTAATTATAGTTGTCATGTTTTAGATAATGTTGGATATGCCCAAGAAATTAATGCAACAAAAAGATCAATTGTTTTATAGACATATCGCCGGGTCGTTCGGACCAGTTGCGTTAGTATGATGGAGCTTAAATTATTTAAAAAGAAGGCTTACATTTTTTTGTCGAGTGTTGTTAGTTATCTCGAAAATAAGGGTGCATTCCAAAACGTCAAAATACAAAGCATAAGTCTCTTTTTATTTCTTATCTTCACCAGATTGCGATGCCAAATGTGCGCAACCATGTTTAGATGCTAATTTTCAACTAGGTTGCGCAAGTTGGACTTTTTCTCCTAGTTCAGTTTAGAAATTAAAGAGACTGATGCTTTGTATTTTCACGTTTTGGAATGCAGCCTAACTTTCTGTTTAATAACAACCAATTCGAATATTCGAATTTCTTTTGCCTATAACTTATAACTAGGGAAGACAAAAATATGCAAATGCATATTGCATATGCAAATGCATATGCAAATGCATATTATGACACAAAATACATATTTTGGCGAAAAAGCATAAAAATGCATATAAATTATTTTTTTTTGTAATAAGTTACCTAATTTTCGCATAATTTCATCTAACAATACCTTTGCGGAGATAGCCAGTGTTGCTGACGAGATTTGTTTAATTGACAAAAAAGGCTGATAAACAATGAAAATCCCCGTTATTTTCTATTAAACAATTTTAATATACTCGTAAAAAATGTTCGACTGTAGTTTTCCGATAGTCAAGTTTCGCGCTTAACCGGGTTTGGTGGTTGAAAAATGCAATAAAAACTTTTCGTTTTTAGCGAAAG
>NW_023470490.1:0-4895 GCF_013731165.1 Rhagoletis pomonella | reverse complement strand
TTTATCTTTATCTTTATCTTTATCTTTATCTTTATCTTTATCTTTATCTTTATCTTTATCTTTATCTTTATCTTTATCTTTATCTTTATCTTGGAGAACGAGGATACTATTCTAGATCAATTGTGTGTTTTTGTGAATGGTCCTACAAAACTCCTCGTTTGCGCTTCATACATACCTCCTTCTAGCACTGATGAAGGGTATAAAGCGCATGTTGATAATGTATTAGCTCTAGCATCTTGTGAGAGTAATTTCTGTATTCTGGGTGGCTTTAATTTATGTAATGTTGGATGGTCATCCTTTGATGATAGCTTTGATTTGTATCCGAAAAATGTTAATAGCCTCTCAGAATCCTATGTAATAGACAAATTGTCTAGTATTGACCTTAGTCAGATAAACAGCTTTTTGAAGAAACGGTCAAGAATTCTGGATCTTATATTTATAAATGATAATTTGAATTTTTCACTACAGGAATGCCTCGACCCTTTATCGCCACCTGGACTTCATCACGTTCCGATTATTTTGTGCTTAGAATCATATTAGTTCAAATTTACTTCCGTGGATACTCAAAGTAATAATTTTTGTTATGCAACTGCAATTTCGAACTAGTGAACGATGAAATTACCTCATTTGACTGGAATTCGCTGTTTACGCAGTCGAAGTATCCGAATGCTTTAATATTTCAAAAAATAAAATAAATGAAATCTGTTTAACCTATATACCGCTCATTAAAAAGAATAAATATAAAGTTCCGCGGTAACTAAAGAAATAAAGAAACTGAAGAATTCGAGGAACAAATGTTTTAAAAAATACAAAATGTCAAATTCCTTACTCCACAGGGAAGAATACCTGCGTTATTCGAAAGAGTTCAAAGCGCTGAGTAAAGTTCTTAAGATAAACTATGTTCGTAAATTTGAGTCAGACATAAAATCGAACCCTAAGTCGTTTTGGAGATATGTCAAATCAAAAAAATCGTGCTCAAATATTCCTTCTAATGTATTCTATAACGAAACGCAAGCCCATTCTTCGATAGATGCTGCTAATCTCTTTGCAGACTTTTTTCGGTCTAACTACGATGTAGGACCGGATATAGGAGTAGATTACAGTCCGAACGCCGACCAACAGATTAATTTTGGATCGCTTTCCTTAGCACTTAGTGACGTTGAGGAAGGTATTCGACAAATCAAGATGTCATTGCAAACAGATGTTGATGGATTATTATCCTACTTTTTAAAGAACTGCTCAGCTTTTGCGTATCCACTTTTATTGATCTACAATAAATCTCTCGAACGGGGTGAGTTTATAGGTGGTAATAACAATAATATATCCAAATTATCAACTGTCTCAAAATTATTTGAATATATTGTCAAACAGAAAATATATTTTGCAGTTAACCGCTTAATCACTGTCAATCAGCATGGCTTCATGGCTGGTAGATCCACTGTCACAAATCTCGCAGTATTTTCGGAATACTGCTTATCTGATTTTAATAACCGATCTCAGGTTGACACTGTATACACTGACTTTTCAAAGGCGTTTGATAAGGTTAGTCATTCTATCATAATTTCCAAATTAGGTAGTATGGGACTTCATTCCACTTTTTTAACTTGGATAAGATCGTACCTCACTAACCGCCATTGTGTGGTAATGGTAGACAATTCGGTTTCCGACCCATTCTTGGCGTCTTCCGGTGTGCCCCAGGGAAGTATTTTGGGTCCTCTATTTTTTGTAATTTTTATCAATGACATTTCAAATTGTTTCAAACACTCGCAATTTCTTTTGTACGCTAACGACTTAAAAATCTTTAATACTGTTACAAGTCAATTTGACTCATTTAATTTTCAATCGGATATAGACAATGCTGTGGCGTGGTGTTGTAAAAATAGACTAAAGCTAAATATAAAGAAGTGCTTTCAATTATCATTCGCCAAATCTCGTTCGCTTATCCCTACTTCATATCGTATATGTGGTTCTAGGCTATACAATATTGGTGAAATCTCTGATCTAGGTGTGATATTTGCCTCAAGATTCTTATTTCATAGTAATTTAAGCTATACCATTGCCAAATCTTACGCAATGCTTACTTTCGTTCGCCGGTTTAGCTCTGATTTCACTGATCCGTACACCCTAAAAATACTTTTTACCTCTCTTGTACGCTCTAAGTTGGAGTACGCAGTTTTTGTTTGGAGACTTTACTATCTTTGTAGCATCAATAGAGTTGAAATAATCCAAAAATGTTTTTTGAGGTATGCACTACGTTCCTTGCGTTTTAATGACCCTGTTCCTTCTTATAGTGCCAGAAGCATGCTTATTAATATTAAATCGCTACACAATAGAAGACCTATACTCTCGCTTAATTTTGTTTTTGATATAGTACGAGGTGCTATTGATGCTCCATTCTTATTAGAACGTATTAGTATCAGTATCCCGCAGAGGAGTCTAAGGAATCATGACATTTTTTCATTGGAAGTAGCCAGAACCAATTATGCTGCTAATGCGCCTATTTATAGAGCATTAAAAGAGTTCAATATGCTCTCAAACTCTTCTGCTATTGATTTTTCTTATACTAAATACAACTTTAATTTAGTTTTAAATGAATTACTAGATTAGATTCGAAACTGTTCATAGGCTGTAAGAAATATTATATTTCTAGATTGTTAAATAAATAAATAAATAAATAAAAAGACTCCAAGAAACGTTCAAATATGACTCCAAAAGAGCTCCGAAATTCACTGAAAAAAGTCATAAAATGCAACGAATGCATCGGATTTTGAGTCTTTTCGGAGTCATTTTTTTAGACTCCATTCAGTGTGCCCTCGTAGGACGAAAAATCGCTCATTTATGAAGGAAAAGCTCCTATATAAGAAGGTTTATAGCTCAAAAAAGAGTTTTTTAAGATCCTTTTGGTTATCCGGGAGGGTAAGAAATACCTCTGCGCATGTATCTACCCATTTTATGCAATTTATATTACCAAGAGCTATGCCATTCCCCTTTTTGTTTATAGAGAAACAATTTTAACTAAATTTATCGCCTATTTATTAAAAGAAATCCAAAATCAGTTAAGGCACCCAATTCAATTTTTGTTTGTATTAATCAATACTTCATGTGACCAACCGTACTTCTTTCAGAAGTACAGTACTTCTTTTTCCGCTCTTGTACTTCGTACTTCGAAGTATAGTCAAATATACTAATAAAGTCGCCGAGGACCGATGGCATCATACTTGCGCAGATGTAAGGGCCTCTGAAGGTTTCATGCAATTACACATCCCCAAGGCTTGGAAGGTAGTCAGTGTTGCGTTCATCCCGAACGCCGCACAGATTTCCCCTACGTATTTTAGGCAAATCAGTCTCTCTTAGTTTTTGCTAAAAACTAATATAGATAGACTAAATAGATAGACCTACACATATGAAACGCGATTTCTCGTGACAAGAGCTTTTTGCAAGAAAAGGTCGGTGAATACCACTCTGCACACATTGGTAAAGCCAGAGGAACTCTTCACGCATAAAAGGGGTCTTCAACAATGTCACTCCAAAGGCAATAGTTAAGTATATTTATAATCTGGAGGTTGAAACCTACCGAATAAGGCTTATCTACAGCTTACTTCGTGACAGAACAGTCGCCGCGGAGTGGGACAACGCCTGCACTCAGTGCAGAGTCATTAGAGGCACCCCACAAGGTGGTGTTCTCTTCCCCCTGCTCTGGATTGCGGTTGTAAACGACCCTCTAGAGAAACTGGAAAAAGTGGGCTGTCGGGTGATCGGCTATGTAGATGATGTGAAACTTTTGGTTAAGGGACGATTTCTATACACCCTTTTTAATCTGGCTCAAAGTTACCTGAACTAGGTAACTAGGTGGGCGATCAACGGCGGCTGTCGTGGAAACCTAATATTGTGGAAAGGGTAAGAAAGTTTTCGGTGAGGCCGCTCGCCCAAATTAATTCATTAGCTCTAGGAAACCAGATTTAAGCATATATTGTTTCAAGGAGCCCTTATCTGGTGGAACTCACTCGAGAAGGCTACACTTGTAAAATTGGAATTATCTGAGCATTAGGAACCACACCTACCCTGGCGCTTAACATGCATATGTTGAACACGGCTCCAGCTATCAGGGTAAGGGAAACCGGGTCCTTTTGTGACATAAAAAAAAAGAAAAGAAGACGTTTCTCTGCTGCAGCAAATATTTTTATTGGGCACTTTAAAACATATGCCCTCTCAAGGTCTAGTTATGTGTATGTGACAGGCCATTGTGCGATTGGTATTCATACGGTGAGACTAGGAAATTCAACTGTCCTTTTTTACTAGCTGTCAAGAGGACGATGAAGTGGAATCATCTCCACACTTTCTTTTAGACTGTCCAACCCTCGCGAGACTAAGATTTCGCTCGCACTTCTGAACAAACACTGAGCTCTTCGATTTTCATGAAATTTTGTATGTAAATAGCTTTCGGTAACCACCATGTCTTAGGCAAAAAAAAATTACTTTTTTCGGGTAGGTGGACCAGGGACCGGTCTATTCGAAAAAATCGTATTATGGTCCGATTTGCTTAGAATTTGGTACGTAAGTACCTTTTTCTATTTCTATTCGAAAAAATCGTGTTTACGGTCCGAATTGCTAAAAATTCGGTACGTAGGTAGCTTTTTAGCATATATTCGCATATTTGATCCATTTTTTCCGAGAAGTGGACCAGGGACCGATCTATTCGAAACAATCTTATTATTATTATTATTATTATTTATTATTTTCAACAATTTTATAATGAGCTCGAGGCCATTTTTTAAATGAAAAATTTATTGTGGAAAAGCAACAACAATTTGAAAAAATGGTAGAAGTGATAGCTATTTCGGAAATCACCACATTTCCTCATCAGACTTCTTTCAGTAGGATTCGAACCGACGATC
>NW_023470489.1:0-4896 GCF_013731165.1 Rhagoletis pomonella | reverse complement strand
CTGACACCGATGAAGTTGAATTCCTCTGCGTTCGAATAAGATATCATTCTATTAGCGTTTATCATGTTGCTGCTTATATACCACCTAACTCGAGCCTTTCTGTTTATTTAAAACACTCCTCCTTACTGCTCTCTCTGCATTCCATGGTGAAGCCCTCCGATACTGTTATTGTCCTGGGTGACTTCAATCTTGCGGGTGTTTCTTGGGATCTAATAGATGGTATTCTAGTACCAAATTCCTCTGGTGATCTCTTCAATCAATTTTTGAACGATCTTTCTGACCTTAGTCTTTACCAGATCAACTCTATTAGTAATAACTTAGGTAAATGTCTGGATTTAGTTTTTGTGGACGACGTCTCCAACGTCACAATAGCCCCTAGCTATGCTTTGATTACCCCTGTTGATTCTCACCACCCACCACTAGAATTGTCCTTGATAAATTCACGCAACTCATGTTGCTTTACCAATAAAAAATCAAGAGCGGAGCGTTACTCATTTAAAACAGCAGATTATAGTAAACTTAGGTTAGAGATATCGAAGATAATTTGGCCCCAGTATGATGGGAATGCTGAAGATAGTGCCTTACATTTTTGCAATTCCTTACGCCATATTTTCAGTAAAATCATTCCTCTTGATAAGGAAGCTAACGTAACGTCTAACGCTCAGTGGTTTACTGGCGAATTAAAATGCTTGAAAAATCAAAAATCCAAAGCATCTAAGCTTTTTAAAAAATCTGTCCTGTCTTCTCACTACTCCGCGTACTCCATTCTTAGGCATAAATGCAATGTATTGAACAAAAAGTGTTACAATAATTATATTAACAGGGTTCGAATCAATATAGTTTCTAATCCCAAATCGTTTTACGCCTTTGTGAACACAAAGCGTAAGACTAACGGTTATCCCTCAACATTGAAGTTAAATGACTTTCTTCGAGTCAAACTACTCTGCCCGTTCTACATCTTCCCAACTAAATTCGAATCTATCTAGCTACCCATTCTTTCTGCCATCATTTGATTGTATCCGAATTCCATCGATATCTGCTGCGGACGTCCTCATTCATTTGAATTGTTTGAAAATTTCATATACAGCTGGCCCAGACGGTATACCCACAAGTGTTCTTAAAAGTTGTGCAGAGTATTTGTATAAGCCTCTGACAATTATTTTTAATGCTTCCCTAAAACAGGGTGTCTTCCCATCTTCCTGGAAGGATTCGTTTATCTTGCCACTTTATAAAAATGGAAGTAGGACTAACATCGTAAACTATAGAGGAATTGCGAAGCTTTGTGCTATTGCTAAAGTTTTTGAGGCAATCGTTACGGAAGAACTATCTCACTCTATTACTTCTGCTATTGATCTATCGCAACACGGTTTTTGCAAAGGTAAATCAACTGTATCCAATCTTCTTGAATTCACTACTTATGTGTCTAATGGGGTTAAAAACAATCTTCGAACGGACGTGATTTACACTGATTTCGGCAAGGCATTTGATAAAGTATCTCATTTAACTCTTATATATAAACTTGATCGAATTGGTTTCCCTCCTATTCTTCTCAGCTGGCTTTCTTTTTACTTAGTGGATAGGAAACAAAGAGTAATTTTTAAAAATTGTACCTCCCGGCCCATACATGTCACGTCCGGCGTACCTCAGGGAAGCCATCTTGGTCCCGTCTTGTTTATTTTATTTATAAATGACCTTCCTAAAGTGTTGAATTACTCGAAATGCTTAATGTACGCTGATGATGTTAAGCTCTTTAAGTACATTAGTACTGCAGAAGATAGGGAGCATTTGCAAGCTGACCTAACCTGCATTTTCGAGTGGTGTGAAGCAAATTCCATGTCACTCAATTTGAAAAAGTGTAAATTCATGACCTTCTCTAGAAAATCGTTCTACCCAAATTCGTATATGATATCTGACCACAATGTTGAGCAAGTGACCAATTTCATTGACCTAGGTGTAACTATGGATCTGAAACTAGAATTCAAGTCTCACATAAATTCCTGCGTGATTTGGGCTAGAGGATTGTTGGCTTTTCTTAAGCGCTGGGCTAAGGAGTTCAACCATCCTTATGTCACTAAAGTTCTCTGTACCTCTCTAGTTAGACCGATTTTGGAGTATGCATCTATAGTGTGGAATCCTAGTCATCAAATTCATAGTGACAGGCTCGAATCAGTGCAGAAACAGTTCCTGCTATTTGCCCTCAAAAATTTATGTTGGGACTCGTCTAAAAATCTCCCACCCTACAAGGATCGCCTGAAGCTTATAGATTTGCCGACGCTTCAGAGTCGTAGAGAGATGCTTGGTGTTCTTTTTTTAATTAAATTTATGAACGGGATGGTCAGTAGTCCCTTTTTACTGAGTGAAATAAATTTTTGTATTCCTACAAGACCCACGAGACATTTTAAACCTATTGTGTTTAGTATTTGTAAATCAAACTTTGAAATACATGATGCTTTTCGGTGTTTATGCCAAGATTTTAACAAGCATTATGATTGCTTCGACACATCTGAATCGCTTTTTGTAATAAAGAAAACTTTGCTCAACAAGTTAACTAAATAAACTAATATCTGTTACCGTGAACGAAAAAATTACACAATATCTATGACTGCTTAGTACAATTGTAACGGCTTCGTATATTTCTGCGACCGCGTAGGACAATACGAGCAGGGATCGGAAACTCGGCCTTTCCGACCTCGCCCAATAGTTCGTTTATAGCGCGGAGCGGAAACTAGGACTTTCCGCCTGCCTCAGTTACAAAGTAATGACTACGGGAACATGGATCGGAAGCTCGGCCTTTCCGACCATGATCAACGGCCTGTAAACAGCGCGGAGCGGAAACTAGGTCTCTCCGCCCGCCGCACACAAAAGTAGACTGGAGACAAGGCCTCGCCAGCTACTCAAATTGCTATTGTATATCATTATTATCTTTACAAGTTAATATTTATAATTATTTCACTCTGTAATGTATCATACATACTTAAATATCTAAATCTTTTTATCTCAATTGTCTGTAATGAAAACATTTTTCTGTAGACTAAATAAATAATAATAATAATGTTACGATGCGTGCACAAAAGTGAAAATGCATATTTTTTATCAGCACATTGCACAGTGTTTCGACTATATGGAGGCAGGTGGAAATAATAGTATACCTGCACCGATTTCACTGAAACTTGACATGTACTCTAGTTTTACTTAGAAATAGAGAATTGTGAAATTTTGTAAAGATGGAATAATTGGTCGAAAACATTAAATTTCATCCGATTTCGTTGAAATTTAGTTTGTAGCCTTTATTTTATTAGAAAAACCTAAATATAAAATATGGGGAAGATTGGAGCACTATAACGTCCAAAACTCACAAAAAAAATGTGGGCCAGTCATTAAATGTGGTGGAATTTTGGTTAAATTTTTTTCCTGCTTTCCACTCTCAGAAAACAAAGGTAATACTATAAAAAAAAAGGTGTAAATACTCGCTTTTTCAAAATGTTTGGTGGGATTTTTTCATCGTTCGAAAAATTCTTTTCACGCAATTATGCAAAAAGAAGCTGAAAATCAAAAATTAATAAACCCAAAAATAACTTATATTTGCAAAGTCGTGCGCAAAGATCAAATTATATATTCGAAAACTACATAAAATTATCTAAAACATTCGTCTAATTTCAAGACCTGACGGACCGGTACTCACACTTTTTTTTACTAATAATATTTAGCATCCGCATTTCAAAGTAAATTTTTTGGTAAGAAAATAGGAAAGTACCAAATAAATGATAAATACCTTCACCTGAATATTCCCGGACATTTAAATAATTGATTACAGTTGAAAAAGAAACACTTTCTTTAATCGGTTAATCGCCACAGGCAACTAAACTGATTAGTCGGTATCGCGCAACTTCCCGTATTTTTTTGGAAATGTATCGTTCGTGAAGAAGAGGGTGAGTAAATAACATTAAATTTGGTATTTATGACTTTTACTTTTCCCTCTCTAAGTCCAACCGGTTTTATCAACTGTCATCATGACTTTTTTGTACCTGGCTCCATATAGTCGAAACACTGTGCATCGTCTGCAATTGGAAAATTTAGCCAAATACGTGTGTGCTCCATTGTACAATATAAATACTATTGAACTATGATCCTCGTGCACATATTTTTTATGTGTTCTTTAAAAAGTTACAGAGCGAAAAAGAAGTAAGATAAATTCGAAAAAAAAAACAATACATATAATACCCAAAGGAATTTTTTCCTCAAATCCGCTCTGTTCGTTCGATTTTCGAACCGTTCGGTGTCAAATGAAAGAGCTTGGGCTGTAGATGCTAGGACTTACCCTCAACAAAAAAAAAATGCCAAAAATCAACGGTAAGTCGAAGATACTTAAAATTTGCACATTGCTTTCCTAAAATTTGATAGGCTAAAAATATGAATACCAAAATTTGGTGCAAAGACGCTGATAAAGAAATTTGAATTTATATCGTGTTTGTTAGTAATCAGCTATACTTTGATAAAAAAAAATAATAAACGTTAAATAAACTAAAGAAAAATAGCCAATACTTACCAAAATGTCGCGTCCCAGTTTTTAATTGGTTCACTGTATGTGTATCTCGGTAACCGATTTATCAAACTCAGTGCAATTATTGACCTTCGAATTTTCGAAATCGGACTAAAATTACGCCCACTTTCCCTGAAAAAAAAAAAAAAACGAGTAAAAAAACGTTAAAAACTATAATGAATTGCTTTAAAACGTTGCACCACGTTCGATTTTGTATTTTAGCAGCTGCAGGAACGTATACTAAAAATTTCACACATGTGCTCGCGATTTCAAAAAAAAAAAAAAAAATCAAAAAATTCTAAGAATAGTTATCAGAAAACGTAAAAAGTCAACGTTGGGTTATAACCCTTATCGGC
>NW_023470488.1:0-4896 GCF_013731165.1 Rhagoletis pomonella | reverse complement strand
CAAAAATTTCAACCCTGATACAACAAATAGTATTAGTACTGAATGATAATGACAGATTGCATTCCCATAAACGTCCAATCATACATGATTGAGTTTTTTTTTTGCATTCACATTCTCTATGTGAATGGGTATCAACCATTCCATAACACACTACATATTTTGTGTTTGCAATTTGTAACCAATCTCAAGAGTGGTTGTTAAATTTTTTAAATCAAACAATCACATTTTTTAAACGAAAAAAATGAGAATGCACACTCAATTGATTCAATCATTACACAGCTCTGGTAGGTATGAATATCTATTGAGAAAAGGTTTGGACGAATCTGCTGTGGTTAGGTACAAAGAAAAATCTTAATCATCCTTAACTACCGGAAAATCCCATATTCTTCATACCTTTTAAATATTGTGCTAGTAGGTATGCAAATCTTATACTCAAAATTCTGCAAAGCTATTAATAAAGAGTTTGGATGCACAAAATCGAGTACCTGCTGTGTTAGACTACGAAAAATCTTAATCATCCTTAACTACGGGAATGGCAGTATCGAGGGTATGAAACTTTGGTTAGGCGTGTTATATACCGTTGGAAAGGTAATTGTATATACCTTCTCATATAAGTTTTATTTTCAGGTTTCCGAGACACTTACACAATAATACGAAAAAAAGAAGACAATAGGTCATATATTAAAAATTAAAAAAACCGCTGTTTCGTTTTTCGCTGCAGTTTTGTTTTTTTTTTCATTTTTGCTTGCTTTTGATGGATCGAACGTATGTACATTTCATTATATTTTGACATTCTAGGTTTCTCAACGGACAACAAAATACATGGCAGGGTTGTGTTTGCTCTACTATTATTACCTGTTTAACATGCCTAGCTGGAAGCCAGGTTTTTAGTGACAGCTTAAACTTAGATTACGTAAACTGCGTTCATATTGAGCAGTTGGCTGGAATTTGATTGGCTAATCTTAGTTTAAACTAGCCCGCACGAGCGTTTGAATTAAGTTTATGGCCCTATTATGTATGGCGACTGGGGTACAGTTGCTGGTCTAGTAGCCATGGCTGCCAGTATCGTAATTTGTATTATGTGTGGCGATTAATCTCAGTATACAGAAAAGCGCAGAAAACATCCCTGTGTTTAATTTTTTTACAAGTACATTTTGAAGTAATCGCAACTTTGTTCAAATGTGTATGTGTGCAAATAACAATTTGAAAAATGGTAAACTTTGCCGTATAAACGCTGAGTTAATTTTTTATTTGCAAATAACTAAATCACGCAAATAAAGGTACGATCGCACTAGGCGACGCGACACGACACTTCACAGCGCGGCAAAATATTCTTTGCATGTATTCTTATGGAGCATACCGCACTTCGCTGCAGCGGAGCTACGCGATACGACGCTGCGCGGCAAAGTTGACCAACTAGGCAAAAATGTCGCGCCGTGTGGTGTCGCGCAGTTCCGGTGCTGCATAGTGCGGTATACCTAGCGGAACGATATAACATTTCGTACTATATTTTTACCTTGAAGTAATTGGATTTCCAATTGTGAGTGAATATTCACATGCATTTCATTCAAGAAGAAAATTGTAAAAGAAACATAATATTTGAGAAGAATTCGCCAAGGAAAATAACAATAAAAGGCATTAATATTACATCAGCGTCACTGGCATCCATCTTGTTTGAAGGTTTTGACACAAATAAATTAAAAAATTTGCAGCGAAGTGTCGCGCCGCTGCAGTTTCAGTGCGATATACCAAAAAGTGTCGCGCCGTGTCGCGTAGTGCCGCTGCAGTGTCGCGTCGCTTAGTGCGGTCTTACCTTAAGTATTGATTAGTGGTACTATTTGCAAATAAGCGCAAGACGCCGCCATTCTTAGGTTTATTTTCTTTTTCGATGGTCATCTTATTGCCTTTCTATAATCAAGACGTTGCCATTTTTAACTTTATTTTCTTTTTCGATGGTCATATAATTGTCTTTTTATAATCAGGCAGTATTAAAAAGAATTTTTAACCATCGAATAAACAGTGAGTTAGGTATTTGCAAATTATTTTTATTTGCAAATAGCTTACCCAGCAAACAATTTCATATAAAAATAAATGTTTTGTAACCGTTCAAATATAAGCAAAACACTTGTAAAACGCTGCTGTGACATTTGCAAAACGCATCAAAGCAAGCGCTTTATAATCGAAACGCGCCCATTGTTATAAGCTTTAAAATGACGATTGGAAAACATGTTTTTTAAGACACGTAATAACGCGTTTTGCAAATGTGTTAGGTAAACGTTTTATAATTAATTTGTATAATTTGTATTTGTAATTCTTTATTTGTATAATTAATTTGTGCTCCTGTGCACAACACTTCTCGGTTTTTTTGCTGCCGACATTATATAAAACAAAAAACGAACTTACTTTTTCACTTACTTTGTATCAGTAAAAATTCACTATTTTCACTTCTTTACTTTTCAGAAATCAAAACTTTTCAGAAATCAAAACTAGAATGAGTTATACAAATTTATTGTTTGATTACGCTGAAAAATAACAGTAAATCTAGTCGTCATTTATAAAACGGTTACCTTGCCAAGTAAAATCTAAACGACATTCGCAAAACACTTACAATACCAAATATTTTGTAAATGTCGAACTTACAACGCTTGTAAGAGCCTTATTCATGTAAGCTTATTTTAAGCTTGATTTGCAAAACGATTACCAAATTGTTTGTTGGGTACGTATGAACGTAGTAAATGTCGATGCCAGACATCCTGGATCTACACATGAACAACAGCACACTCAAAGAAATAATGTCAAAGAATACAGGAGAAAACACGTGGCTTTTAGGTAAAACCATAATGCATAAACTAATTAGTGCACCAATTAACAAATGTGTTTACTGCTTTAGGTGACGCTGGATTACCGTTGGAGACATTTCTTATGACTCCATTTCGAGCCGCAGAAAGCGGCAGCCCAGAATGCAGACACAATAAAGTGCATTGCAAAGCCAGGAAAATAATAGAGCGAACTTTTGGTATTTTGAAGTCGAAATTCAGATGCTTATCTTCCGAGCGTGGGCTTCATTACGCACCAGAGCAAGCGACTGTAATAATAAATTCATGTTGTGCCATTTATAACATTGGACGTCGCTATGATTCTCATTTTACAGACTGCGATACCGAAACTGATATTGCAGAGATGGAGGTAAGTTCTAATTTTGAAACAGGGAGACAAAATCTTGTAGCTCAAAAAATAAGATGTAATTTAATGAATTCTTTCACGGAATAAAACTTTATTACTTAAAAGGCAAAAAAATATCAACATTCAGTTAACTTCAGTTCTGTAGATTCATACATATCATCGTTTAAAGTACAAAACCGCGTATCGTCATTCTGCAAAACCGCGTAACTGACATTGGCTGCCAAAAATTGCATTTGCTCATACAGGCTCTTGGCTAAATTCTTATGCATTCGTGCTGAAGTATACTACCCAGAAATGCGATTGCTTTATAAAAAAGAGAACCATTTTGAAATATGAGTGATTTTTGCTCTAGAAAATAATTTCCACAACTTCAAATACGCGGTTTTGCATTTAGCTGATACGCGGTTTTGCATTTGGTTGAATCGCGGTTTTGCACTTTAAACGACGATATGCATATGTATGTATATTTATGTAAGTATATACTAGTATTGCAAAGAGCCTCGTTAAAGTAATTTAAATATTTTAAAATAAATTCATATTAAATTTTTCTTTCAATTCACTTGGAATCTCACCAAAGTAGAAAGTTGACAAAATAAAAAAGACACCTAAAAATCAAGATAAGAACTTAAAAACTATAATATTTTTATCGCATATTATTTAACTGATATGCTATGGGCTGAATTTTTTTCTTTTCAGTTCAGCTTCTAGCTTCATATTTTATTTTGCTATTTGAAATTTTTCTTTTTTCAATTCAAAGTTTTTTTCGGCATATTTACTCATTTTATAAGTATTTTTTCTATCCTTTTTAAAGTTTGTGCTACTTCAGTGTTATTTACAGTTTGCGACTCTAAGGCAGCCTGCACACGGTTTATATAGCTTTAGACGCGTATAAAGTTTTTTATGCAGCAACGATTCCTCTACGCCTCAAGATCTGCACACGAAGGAGCTTCAAAGCGTCAAAGTATCAGACAAAAAATGTTAAGTGATGTAAAATAATTATTTCTTTAATTAATTT
Organism: Rhagoletis pomonella; assembly: GCF_013731165.1. Lineage (NCBI taxonomy): Eukaryota > Metazoa > Arthropoda > Insecta > Diptera > Tephritidae > Rhagoletis > Rhagoletis pomonella. Next base: position 698 of record NW_023470488.1, on the reverse strand, counting down.
TCAGTTATTTTTCTATTATTTGCACGAATTTTATTGTTTCATCGGTTTTTTTTAGAAATGCATACACGCACACGGAAAATTGTAAACAAACTTATTTTTCTTTCTCTTTTCTAAGCGTACGTACGCCTAGCTACCAACACTGCTGTATGCCAAGCGATTTGCAGCTAGCTTGCTCTGACGAATTCGTGAAGCTGACGACTCGTATACAGCCCTCCATTTAAATGCGTATGCGGCATCAAAGCGTACAACTTTCGTATGTAGCATCTAATACGCGCCTAAAGCTATACGACCCGTGTGCAGTCTGCCTAACTACTACTACTTTACTATCTTCCGTACTTTCCTTTGTTATATTTTTTATGCTCATACTTGTATTTGCGTTTGTTGAAAGGTTTGGCGAGGAGCTGCATGTAGACTCAACATTTTCTTCATCTTCATCTATTGCCACTGCTCCAAATCTATTACCAGAAGAGCTGTAGCAAACCGTATGTATTCGTTACTGAGTAACGAATACAACCCCTGACTCGAAGTACCGAATCGTTACTCGCATGTTCCGTATATGCACCATCATCGTGAATCAATACAACACAACATATTGTGCGGTAACGAAACTATTTTTCGTATCGATACTAAAATGTGTTGCGTGTGTATGTAAGTAAGATTTAACCACTTAGTTTTGATTAAGATTCTTTATTTCCCTT
>NW_023470487.1:0-4897 GCF_013731165.1 Rhagoletis pomonella | reverse complement strand
GAGAGAAATCAAAGACTTTGTGTTAAAAAAAAAGACAGGGAGGATATCAAAGAAATAATATTCAACAATGGTCACGAAGCCGATAGTGGAATGATTGCTATGAAATTCAACTCTTTTTTTATAGACAGTATTAAGTCAATACATGATTCAATTGGATTTGAGCCTTATACAAACATGATACCAGAAAAGTTACATAATTTTGTATTCCAAGATATAACCTTAAACGAACTAAAAAGCGCACTGTGTAAATTGAACAATAAAAAGGACCATAATTTCATCAGCCCTAAAGTGCTTCTAGACTGCATCAACGTAGTCGGTAATAGTATGGTGACAATAATAAATAAATCAATGCATACAGGGATAGTCCCAGAGAGCTGGAGGCATTCTGTAGTTACACCTATTCAAAAAGTAAAAAATTCAAAAAAATTTGAAGATTATAGACCGATTAACTCGTTACCCGTATATGAAAAATTGGTAGAAAGGATTGTACACGGCCAACTAGAGACATATTTCGAAACAAACAACCTAATATTCGAAAATCAGTCTGGATTTAGAAAAGCACATTCATGTGAATCTGCTCTTAATATGGTAATAGCATCATGGAAGGAATCTATGTCTGAAAAAAAGTGATATTGTGTATTTTTCTGGACTTGAAGCGTGCCTTCGAAACAATTGACCGAGATACACTGATAGTAAAGCTAGAGAGGTATGGTGTTGGACCAGGTGCTACTAAATGGTTTAAAAGCTACCTTTGCCAAAGAACTCAAAGTACACGATTCAACGATTCTCTTTCGACGTCGCTGCAAGTAAATCTTGGTGTTCCGCAGGGGTCTATATTAGGACCACTCTTTGCGATATACGTTAACGATATTTGTAACGCAGTTAAAAACGTAAAGGTGGCGTTGTTTGCGGATGATACGTTGGTGTACATAGAAGCAGATTCAGCGGGCGAGTGCAACATAGTGATGCAGGAGGACTTACAAGGAATTGATTCTTGACTAAAAGCGAATAAATTAAAATTGAATGTGAAAAAAACAAAATGTATGGTAATTAATAGTAATACTACGGTTAATGTTTTAATGGATAATGAACAAATTGAGAATGTATGTGAAATGAAATATTTGGGTGTACTGATAGACAACAAACTTCGTTTTGAAAACCATGTTAAATTTATAACAGGAAAAGTTGCGAAGAAAGTAGGATTTTTCAAAAGAATTAGAAAACTCATAAATTACAACACGGCTATAAAAATATACAACATATTGATAAAACCACATTTAGAATATTGTTCTACAATTTTGTTTCTAGCGAGCCAAGGTGCAATAGAGTCCTTACAAAGGATACAGAATAAGGCGATGCGAGTAATCCTAAGATGTAATTTATTGACACCAATAAGGTTGATGTTAAATGCGTTGAGGTGGATGACAATGTACTTTTATTTGTTTTTAAAATAAAATATAATATGTTGCCTACTTATTTAACTAGGTATGTAAGGATAATAAGAGACATTCAGCCCTATAATTTAAGAAATAGTGAAGACATGAGATTAGCGTCATTTAAAAGTGCAGCTTCGCAAAATAGTTTGATATATAAGGGTTTTGCCCTATTTAACGCACTCCCCGGGTCTATAAAAGCAGTGTCAGATATCAATAGATTTAAGCAATTAATCGAAGGATATGTAAAAGAAAACTTTTGAACCTAACTAAATTTTAGTATAAAAATAGTAAATAGTAATTATAACTAGTTTGTAAACACAAAAAAAAACGTATAGTGTAAAGGTGAAAGAATATTGTACAAAAATGGTCAAATGTTGACTAAATAAAGCATTGGAATTGAAAAATTTAAATTATATTTTCTTAACATTTACTGATTCTGATGAAGATAAGGCGGAGTTTATGTAGATGTAGAATGGAGCTTATGTTATTGTTTGGCCGAGCTTCTCCTCCGATTTTTGGCGTGCGCCCTGATGTTGTCACACAACCTACAGTTTTCCGTCGACTCCCAATGGCGATTGTATTTTTATGAGAAGCTGTTTTTCATGGCAGAAATGCACTCGGAAGTTTGCCATTGCCTGCGGAAGGGCGACCGCTGTTAAGAAAAAACGTTTTTCTAATATACATAGACATAGGCAATATACATAGAGCATAAAATCTCCATACAACAAATCTGTGGTTTTTGGGAACGTTCAGAACACGTCGCCGACCCCTAAAAATACTTTTATTTCTAAACTTTTGTACATTACATTAGTCAGGAAATAAACTGTAAAACCCCGAGTGGCCAGAAAAATTACTAAGAAGAATGCCAGTCACTACTCAAAGATGTATATCGAGTGTTTATATTCAAATAGTGCTATCTCGCATTTTCACAAAAGCTACTTTCTGATGTAAGAACTTGTCTGAGAGTGTTTAGGCGCGACTGCTAACACCGGGCGCCTAAATTCGTACTATGTACTGCTGCATGTGCAACAATTTCCTTTATGCAATTTATGAAATTTTTGCACATGCACATCTCAACTGCCATGTAATTGAACTTTCTTAAGTTTCAGTTAGATGGCACGTCAAAGTATGCTCGGCCTAGTGTGGTTGAATCCTTCGGACATTGTTCCGGAGTTTTTTGCGGACTCTGCTAGACTTACAATCATGCAGAGGTGGTACTCACCTATAGCTACCATTAGCCACAGTGCCTACCTACCTTTTTTGAACCAATAAATATTTTTTTTTTATAAAGTACATATATGCAAGCATACGGGTCTCCCCTCTCACTGAGTTATTCAGAGACTTAACTACCATTGGCCACAGTGCCTACCCACCTTTTTTGAACCAATGAATTTTTTTTTCTTTAACAAAATACATGCAAACGTACTGGTCTCCCATCTCACTAAGTTATTCATGGTCCTTCGAGCCGGATATTTGCGGCTATGTCACATTCTCTAGACGACCAAGTCATCTAGAGGGGCCGGTATGTTTAGGCGCGACTGCTAATACCGGGCGCCTAAATTCCTTTATGCAATTTATGAAATTTTTGCACATGCACTTCTCAACTGCCATGTAATTGAACTTTCTTAAATCTTAATTAGAAGACACTTCAAAGTATGCTCGGCCTAGTCTGATTCCATCCTCCGGACACTGTTCCGGAGTTTTTTGCGGACCCTGTTTGACTTACAATCATGCAGAGGTGGTACTCACCTATAACTACCATTGGCCACAGTGCCTACCCACCTTTTTTGAACCATTAAATTTTTTTTTTTATAAAATACATATATGCAAGCATACTGGTCTCCCCTCTCACTGAGTTATTCAGAGACTTAACTGCCTTCTGGACATAGATTTTCCTAATTTAAATTGCAATCTCAATTTGCGCTTTCCTTTTTTCGCAAATATTTATATTACTAGCAGACCCGGCGAACTTCGTCCCGCCCAAAATTTTTATGTATTTTATTGAAACTTTTTGGTCCAGCATTTTCACCAACAATTCACGTTTACGATTTTCATTGGCACATTTGTCTGCTAAGATTAAGGTTTGGTGGTCATTTGCCGCTTTAAATAACCTAAGGAAAGTGTTATATCCGTTCTTGAAATTCTCCAGTTGTGCGGCATTTCATAGCACGGTTATTCGCAAAGCGAAATAAATTTTTTCCTCTTCACTCCCTGGCGGCAACAATGACCCGGTTCTATAGTGAATGTCCTAGAAGCTTTACAGTATAGTAGGTGGCAATTTCAAAATGGGTGCGAATCATTGTTCTACAGAAATGCAATATACATATACTTATTTCAGACGAAATACCTTAAAAGTTTGAACGCATAATAATATTGGAAAACCACATCCATTAGGCCAATTGCAACGAAGGAGCGTTCGATATACTCAATGGTGCAACAGGTCGATTTAATCTGACCTTCACGTCCCCTTTCTCACTTGGCTATTTTTAGTAATAGCTCGACTTCAGCACCACTTGGCAGCGCGTTTTTGCAATAGTATTGCATACATGTTTAAACCATTAGCCAAATCGGATCATAAATAAGATTTTTAGTAATAACTCAACTACAGCGCCAACTGTCGGATTAAATTGTGAAACTAAACCATCCAGAGACCCACTCAAATACACAAAAAGTTTCGTTAAAATCCATACAACCATTTAGGAGGAGATCACTCACAAATAGCCCAAATTTTCTCCATGAGTATGGGCTTGATTTCAACTATATACATATCTCCATACGCAGTTCCAGTACTGTACCATGAATACTTTCAGAGATATGCAGTATAAAAATTCGATTTATATGGGAGGTGCCACGCCCCCCTATCCAAGAGATGCACTCTTTCTTGCGATTATTGCGATTGATTTCGTATATCTCCATACCAAGTTCCAGAACTCTACCATGAACACTTCCAAAATAGGCAGTATGAAAAATTCGGTTTGTATGGAAGATGCCACGCCCCCTTTTCCAATAGTTCCAATTTTTCTCCAAGAGTATGCGATTTATTTCGTACATCTCCATACAAAACTCTAGAACTCTACCAAAAAATTTCCAGAGATAAGCAGTATGAAAAATTTGGTTTGTATGGGAGATGTCACACCCCTTTTTACAATAGCTAAAATTTGTCTCCAAGGGTATGCGATTGATTTCGTATATCTCCATACCAATTTCCAAAACTCTACCATGCACACTTTCAGAGATATGTAGCATGAGAAATTCGGTTTGTATGGGAAGTGCCACGCCCCCTTTACATATAGATTTTTTTCAGCCTAAAACCATCCTTGGGACACGTGCGGCAGGTGGCAGTTACAAAAAAATCGGTTCAGCCGCTCTCGAGCCTTGCGAAAACTAACAAACGGTTCTAAATATATATTAGTTGAGATATATTATATATTATAATTATATTTGACAGTATCCGTTGTTTC
>NW_023470486.1:0-4897 GCF_013731165.1 Rhagoletis pomonella | reverse complement strand
ATATATAAACAGATTAACGGGTTAGGAATGGGCAATCCGACGTCAGCAATACTCATGGAAGTATTTATGCAAACACTGGAGGAGAAATACCAGAAAAACCTATCGACCAACCTAGGAGTAAAATTCTACGCGAGATATGTCGATGATGTAATATGTCTAATAGAGGGAAACGAAGAGAAACAGATACTAGACTATCTCAACAAACAACACCAGAATATAAAATTCACCATGGAAACGGAAGAGGAAAGAAAGATTAACTATCTGGATTTAACAATTAAAATAAACGATACCGCGAACAAGATAGAGTTCGAAATATACAGAAAACCAACAGCCACAGACACAGTTTACACAATAGCTCAAACCACCCACAGCAACACAAAAATGCAGCATTTAGACAACTAATAACGAAGCTTGAAAGGACCCCTCTAACAGAAGAAGACTACAAGAAGGGCTGGATACAATATATGCCATTGCGGAAATTAACGGATATAGGAGAGGCCCCGTGGAGAAGTTAAGAAGGGACACAAAATCGAAAAAAGACTAGCAAAGAGGAAAACAATAAAAAAACTTGGGCAGTTCTAACTTACACAGGAAAGACATCTTACATTGCCAAATTCTTTCATAAGTACGACATTCAGACATTGCTTAAAACAAGGAACACAGTGGGAAATATATTGAAAGAGAAAATAAGCGAGGAAGACCCGCTAGATAAACAGGGTGTTTACAAGTTAACCTGCGTGTTCCGACACAGTTACATAGGACAAACAGGGCGTAATATAAGAACAAGGTATCGAGAACACATAAGGGATTATAATAAGAAAAAACGAAAACCAGAGGCTGCAATAGAATCGAACTTCGCGAATCACATGATCAAAAATAAATGCACACCAATGAAGATTGGACAAACAACAGAACTTCTCCGTGTACAACATAAAGGACAAAGATTGAATATATTAGAAAATTTGGAAATATATAAACAGAAGAACTTCAAAGGACAAATAATAAATGAGCAAATAAATACTGTATCGGACGTACTGTTTGAACCTCTAAAACTACTCTACGAGAAGAAAAATGACAACAACAAAATATTAAGGACAGACATGGAAGGGAATACACCAACAGCAAAAACAAAGAGGGTAAAAATCACGGACTTCTACCTGCCGTCAAAAACGAGCCAATTCATCTACCTATTGAGCACCGCAAACACTGCAAAACTAAAAAGACGTCCCTAATAAAAGAAAGAGGTAGTTAACGAGGAGTATAAATACGAGCAACCAACAAAAATTATGCAGAACGAAAAATGATACTGAAGATGGCACAACGCCGAAACCGGTTTGTCTCCAAACCAAATTTGACAAGAGATGACGGAAATTCGTTCCAAAACCCTGTCGGAAACAACAACAACCAAAAAGGAAATCTTATTTAATAGTTTATATTTTATATAGTTTTAATAAAAATAGTGCGAGCTACGTAAGAAAAAAATTACCAAGCACTGATAACGGTTTTTGATTTGAAATATTTGGGTGGTTCACAAGGTGTCGTACTTGTATTGTTGTATGTTGTAAAGTTTTTAACGGCTAAATAAATGTTTAGAGGACTTGAAATCGCCACCAAATATTTTTTAATTGTATGAAATTTCATAATAAAACTTTTATGTTAGCTTGCGAGTTCCTTAAATATAGTTTTAGCCGTTTAAAGCTTATGACATACAACAGTACGACAGTATACAACACCTTGTGAACTCCCTAATTATTACATTGGCATAAATATGCGAAAGAAAATTCTCCGATTTATTGCCTTAATATTATCAAAGTGGCAAGGCCGTTGATAATACTCACAATTTATGAAACTTGAAAATATTTTATTATCCGTCAAAAGTTGTTTATTGAAACTACCTTCTTTTTAGTATCATGCTCTCAATTTATGAAACTTCAAAAAATTTTATTATCCGTCAAAAGTTGTTTATTGAAACTACCTTCTTTTTTGTATGGTGGTCGGAATCATTCCCCCGTGCATAAAATCACCCGGACTAAATCCCCCAGAAAAAATCCCCCGAAAAAGAATCTCCCTGAACAAAAATCCCCTGGACAAAATCCCCTCCAAACAATATTCCCGATTATTATTGTCCGCGGGAATATTGTTTGGGGGGATTTTATCCAGAGGACTTTTGTTCGGGGAGATTTTGACGCGCGGGATTTTTTCTGGAGGATTTTGACCGGGTGATTTTAGGCACGGGGGAATAATTCCTAGAGCCTTTTTGTATCATGGTTCTGATTACCAACAAAACTAATTGTATTTGTCCACAAAACGCATGACGAAGAATTGCTTGTTAGGACCTGGCCTAAGCTTACTTTTTATGCATGTAGTCCAACAACCAATGCACTTTAAAAAATGCGTACTTACGAACCCGTTTCTAAGCGTAACTGCATTACGCTTGCAAAATTCACAAATCATACACATACAAATGTATGTAAACTCAAAAGATGCAACCAAAGGGCTACTTCGCTATTTGAACTAAATATAATATGCACTGTGCATTTAAATTTGCATTCCCGCAAGGTGCGAGTATGACTTAAAACTCCGCTTATCAATATTAGTAATTGAATCAATAATTTCACTAGAATTAAAAATTTTCAGCAAGCGAATAAAAGTATAAACATTTATTCAAATTGTCAAAAAAAAAACCGTAGTCCCAACGTATACGTTTATTAGAAAATATAAGAAGCAGTATAATTTGCTCCCATTTTGTATGGAAAGTTAATTGAATGTAGGCAAAGGGGGCATAACTGAAAATAAGGCAGCCAATAAAGTCAAAATTTACAGTTATGTGGTCTACTGACATCACCTGTATATAATTCCACCATGGCTACCTTATTCTTTCAAAAGATTAAAAACATGGTGGTTTACTTCAAAAATTTTAATTAAAATATATATTTTGAGCATCATTTTAGTGCGAGCTTTTAGTGATTTCTTTATAAAATTAGGTATAAAATGGAAAGTAAGTGAAACTCTTAATACGTATTACTTTGTGTAATGCATATAAAGTATCTATGTATGTTTATTAAATTACTTTTATCATTGTTTAGTAAGAATAAGCTGCATATTTCGGAACTCCACAAAGATGTTGTTTGTTTGTTCCAACCACTTTTCCGCGGAAAATTTTCAGCCTCAGGACGTATTTGCCCAATCCATTGTTCACATTTCCACTAAAAAGGATCCGAATTAAAGCCACGTTCTTATACATTTCTTAAAGCACCAAATATAATAATATTTCATGTAACATTAAAGAGCAGGGGCCAACGCAGGTACGGTTTTGGGGGTGTTAATGTGTGTGCGCTGAAAAGAACGGCGATCGCCTTTTTTATCAAGATTTATTGAAGTAAGGTCAACTGAAGGTGTTAGACGTAAAAGTAAGCAACTCGTTTCGTCAGTTTCTCATTATCTCGTTAATTGTTCTTCGCGCCGGACGTCCAGTAAGTGTTGTTGTTGGTCGGAATATTATTATAGTTCATCGTGTAAGTTGCTAGTGTGGAACATTTAAAAAAGTTTTTTAAACATTTTTACATTTTTAGTACACTTCTAAGCAAGTTAGGATTTTCTGCTTTTCACCACGTGAAAAAGCATCTCATCTTCCATCCGAATCAACCAAAAAGTGAAAATTGATTTTTTGACACCTAAGCCCCCTTTCCGTAGACCAGGTCACATATATAAAAAAAACCGCAAATTTGATGTAAGCTCGATGCAAAAGTGTTTTCTATACATTTGTATAAGTATGTGTATGATATTTGTGCTACAATGATTGCACATGAGAAGACACATATAAATATCATTAACATCTTTTTTGGGTGAACAACTGATCTCGAATTAAGGATTTCTCTCATGGTATTTCCACATAATATGTTAACTAACGGGTGATTTTTTAAGAGCTTGATAACTTTTTTTTAAAAAAAACGCATAAAATTTGCAAAATCTCATCGGTTCTTTATTTGAAACGTTAGATTGGTCCATGACATTTACTTTTTGAAGATAATTTCATTTAAATGTTGACCGCGGCTGCGTCTTAGGTGGTCCATTCGGAAAGTCCAATTTTGGGCAACTTTTTCGAGCATTTCGGCCGGAATAGCCCGAATTTCTTCGGAAATGTTGTCTTCCAAAGCTGGAATAGTTGCTGGCTTATTTCTGTAGACTTTAGACTTGACGTAGCCCCACAAAAAATAGTCTAAAGGCGTCAAATCGCATGATCTTGGTGGCCAACTTACCGGTCCATTTCTTGAGATGAATTGTTCTCCGAAGTTTTCCCTCAAAATGGCCATAGAATCGCGAGCTGTGTGGCATGTAGCGCCATCTTGTTGAAACCACATGTCAACCAAGTTCAGTTCTTCCATTTTTGGCAACAAAAAGTTTGTTAGCATCGAACGATAGCGATCGCCATTCACCGTAACGTTGCGTCCAACAGCATCTTTGAAAAAATACGGTCCAATGATTCCACCAGCGTACAAACCACACCAAACAGTGCATTTTTCGGGATGCATGGGCAGTTCTTGAACGGCTTCTGGTTGCTCTTCACTCCAAATGCGGCAATTTTGCTTATTTACGAAGCCATTCAACCAGAAATGAGCCTCATCGCTGAACACCATAAATCGGACGTAAAGCGCGAAACACATTTCGAACCGAACACTGATTTTGGTAATAAAATTCAATGATTTGCAAGCGTTGCTCGTTAGTAAGTCTATTCATGATGAAATTTCAAAGCATACTGAGCATCTTTCTCTTTGACACCATGTCTGAAATCACACGTGATCTGTCAAATACTAATGCATGAAAATCCTAACCTCAAAAAAATCACCCGTTATATCGATTTAGACTTATGAGGTATCAGTGGAAAGGTATTTTCTCA
>NW_023470485.1:0-4898 GCF_013731165.1 Rhagoletis pomonella | reverse complement strand
TTTTTTTTTGTTAGTTTTCGCCTCTCTACAGTAACTGGATATTTTACTGGCAAGGACACCTTAGTCAGTAAGGAATTCGATTCAATGCACTTAGCAAATGTCCTTGTGCGATTTTATGGATATATCGGAGAAGAGTATACAACAAAATAAACTGCGAGGACATGCGAGTATCGCACCGTGATAGCTGTGGCGAGGTGCCACAATATTTATTTTCCGCACGCCATACAAACGTACCTACATATACATATGTGTACACACTTTAGTATGCACTTGCGTAGTATGTATGTATTTGAATTTTCACATTCCGTTTTCCTTTTCGTTCGCTTTTTATTGCTGTCCTTAAGTGTCCTATGCTCGCATCTGGTCACTTTGCTTTAACAGCAACAATGTTGTTGCATGATGTTGCATGCCACTTCACTGTAATGTAAGCTCCCTTCCAAGTGCTTCTAACTCAGCCATGGCTGCTAGCGACAATCCCACTGCATTCTTTCAACGACTTTCTAGTATTTATATACAAATAATCAAAGCTATGATTTACATAAGTAGCCTTGCATTTTCTCAGCAATATTCGACTAAACTAACACCAAAGCTAATACGGGAGATGTTTTTTTTTATAGCTGTATATATTGATTATACATACATACGTATTGATATATTGATTTCGTTATCTTTTAGTTTTTCTAACTTCCTGCTTACTAAGCTCGTTCTAAGCAAGCTTTCTAAATCGGACCATAAAAATGCGTTCTCCGAATATATCGACTCCTGCGCCACCTATCGGCAATTTTTTGTTAGTGAAGTAGTTTATTATCATGTAGTAATATACTAGAAGTACACTGAGAAAATGATACAGGTAAAACGGGAGTTTTTGAAAGAAATTATGAAACAAATATTTTTCAGGTGTATTTTTTCTTAAGCTTTGTATAAAAAATACAAAAAAAAGAAAAACTATATAGGGTTGGTCGAATGAATGGCCGTCCTAGTCACCAGTTCCGAGTCTATTCAATTTTTGAGTATAAGGGACCCAAAATGGAGAAAATTGGCCTATGGTTGCTGAAGATATGGATCAATTAACTGACTCAAAGTTTACACTGCTGGCAAATGTAAATAAGGAATAAAATTTAAAAACTTTTTAATACAACTAAAGTAAAATCTGTGGAAAATAAACAATAAAATACCTTTTCGCAAAATCTATAACATATCTTTTTATTTCTCAAAAAAAAAAACCTGAAAACTTTTGAAAATTAAGCTTTCCGAATAATATATTATTTGTCTTAGCAATTTACTCGAATTAAAATTCTCAAATATGTGGCAACCCTCTCCAAAAATATCTTCCACGCCAAACATGTTATTTATTGGTTTTCACTATGTAATCAACTTCAAGAAGTTCAACTCTTTATAGCTTTAAAACGACCCAAAGAACCCGATATATAGCGATTTGAAACACATGATTAGTCAGAATCACGAACAAATCCACACAAATTTTGATAGATCATATCTCCGAAGGATAAAAAATTCTTTGAACGCGTGTCAGATTATTTCCTGTATAGAATCCATAAAAAAATTTGAAGTGGATCAGAGACATGAAGACTTAAAGAAGAATGCCTCATGTGTGTATATATAAGATTAGTACCAATATGTAAATATATGTATGTATGTACATACACATGCATATGTATGTATAATACGTACTTCGATATCCTTACAAGAGAAAATACATTCACTACTCCAAATAAAAGACCAAAGCAAAGTCAACCTGTTTAGTAATTCCATACACGTTTCAATTTTGTCTAGACGAAACTTGAAAAGCTCTGTCCTAATGCAATAAGAAAGGAAACTGAATTGTGATGTACAAAATGAAATTGAACAAAATAGTTTAGTTAACACTGGCTAAAATATAGTCTTGTCTCCTTACTCAGATAAAATTTTCCTCGGCATAACGAATTTCCTTTGAGTATTGGTGAATAATTATAATTCTAATATAATAAGTATTTAAATTGTCTGAAAATGCTTAAAAAATGCGGGAAAGAAAATTTGAAATTTAAAAAATTTTAAAATCAAAGATTCGCTCACTAACGAGTAATTCAACTGTGGCAGGAAAGCCGGAAAGTTTAAGCAACAAAAAGAAAATACGAAACAAAGTACAGATTGATTTGCTACTTCAAAAAAGCTAATTTGCCACAAATTGCGGTCTTTTGCTTTGACGAACACAATGTAATGAGATAACAAAAGATTACACACCCCTTCCTAAAAGAAGAAAAAATGTACATAATAAAGTTTCAAGAAGGAGCAAATCAAATCGAAAAATTCATCATATACATATATGTACAGTGGTGAAAATATAAAAACGGGATGTGACATTTTAATAAATTTTGGCTACTTTTTTGTTGTTGATTTAATGTTTAGTATCATTTAATTTACCAGTCAAGTTAGCTTAAAAAATATGGGTAAGCTTACAATAATTCGCATAAAGCTGAAAATTGGTACGAAAGTTGTGAACGCCATTATACATGAAATGTCAAACGTCCCCATCGACACCACGTCTGCAAAAAAAAAAAAATATTCAAGGTCAAAGGTCACTTAAATAGATTTTTTGCATTTTCAGCAAAACGGCAAGGTTTGTCATAAAATTGGTGAGACGAAAGAGTAGATCATACAGTTATCTATAAAAACAGTTATACGATTTTTCTTTCTAAGGATTACCATTTCTGAGATATAGCGATTCAAAAACCGGGCCAATTCGAAATTAGGGATTTGGATGTTTGCCAATTTTCTTTTGCTCAAGGTTCTCACTTACTCATTACAAAAAATTCGTCGGACATGCGCGTACTAAAATGGAAAAAATGCGTAACACCGTAAACAAAAAAAAAATCGCCAAAATCAACAGTATCTTGTGGCCACTTCAAACCAAAATTTAGAAGACTATAAAAATACGGATTAAAAAGTTTGAAGATTTGATGCAATTTTGCTGAAATTTGTCGAATTTTCCTAACTTTTGTACAAAGTTTGAAATTCGGACTTGTGAAGGTGTTTTTTAGAGAACGACCTGCACATGCTTTCATAAAAATAATAAACATTAACTAAGCAAAAGAAAAATAACCAAATCTTGTTAAAATGGCGCGTCGCTATTTATATGTTCGCCACCGTACATAGGTACAAATGTACTTTTTGCACATGGGAGCAATATTGTTCAGTAAACGCACTTGTGTGACGCTTTTTTGATTGACTGTTGTGACACAATTACGAATGATTGATGAGAAAGCGCGATGATTTTGCATATTTAGGAGGCAAAAAATTATGTACAAACAATTTTGTTGTTTCCTGGCATGATGAAACAGCCCCCCTTCTAGGTAAAGGGCGTTACGTCTGTAAAAATTAAGAATGTAAGGAGATGAAATTAATGTGGTAAATAAATTTGTATTAATACATTCTTGTCTACATATATTTTAGGATTGGGCGATGGTATGATTGGGTTTCCGGCCTGGTAACTCATATATCAATCGCATCTGTTACACTGCAATCCGATTTTCCGCAGGCCTATGCGTCTGGATTCGAAGATTGTCAAAAAATCCTTTCTCTCCCTCTGTTCTATGTTATACAGGAGAAAAATAGCCTTTAATGCCTTTGTATTGCCAAAAGCTCGGTAATCGCAAAGTATTTATTCTGAAGTCAAATCTTCTTAAGACAGGTTCCGCATTCTGACTTTTGGATCACACAAATTAGTTGCATGTGAAAATGAAACTCGTTGCTATCGAAAGGATAACCGAGAAGTCTGGCCTGTCTACACCCTCTACCGCTGCCCAGTAGTTACATCATTCTGATTGAGCCTACTCAGTAATTATGGCTCGCCTATAACATAAGGCAGTTGAGAATACTTCTATAAACCCATAATAATAGATTGCCTGCCACGGAGGTTTGCCATTAGCGACCGCTATTAGAAAACACTTTTTTTTGATTGATGGGTTGAACCGGGCTTGAACCCAGGCCCTGCGGAGGGGTAGCGCGCACTGCACCATAGCATTCGCCAGGATACCTCTCTACCGTAATCAAAAAGATTTCATGTAAAAAATTAATACTTAAAAAATAATAATACTTTCCTAATTGAAAACTTTTTCTATTCTTCTATAGTTCTTTTTTCTATTCTGCAAAAGAGAATTCCCCCCACAAACACACACACACATTGTTCTTATTTTCCTCTTGCTCATCTCATCACATCTTGTGCTTGCCATAGTTGGCAGATTTTTGCATCTTATTACATGCCGCATGTTGCACGTTGCCGCTGTTGACAGCATCATCGCGAATACCGCAAGCCACCGCACCCCTTCCCACCTTTCCAAAGAGTCTACTCGCTGTCCTACCACAAAGCGTTGACAGTCCCAAATCATGCGTCAACGCCTTGGCTGACATTTTTGTGTTACCTTGCCACACATAGGCTGTCAATGTTGCCGTCACTCAGCTCAGAGACTGCTGCTGTTGCAACTATCACCAGCAATGTTGCAACTGCTTGGATTTGAAATTTGCCTTCAGCTTTTTCTTACTTTTTGAAATTTTGCCAACTCTTCTTTTCTTTTTTTTAACATTTTTTGATAGCGCCCCCTGTATGCTAAATTTCAACAACACATTCGCCCACAGCAGCAGCAGCAATGGCACTCAATTTTTGCCAATAACAATCCGACATCAACATCATCGGCAGCAAAAGCTCAGCTGGGCCTTCTGCTTCTTGCGTTTTATTTTATTTCCAAAAAAGTAGTCACTGCCTGTCGCCATGCAAATATTGCTGTTTTTGGAGTGCATTTTTTTTTTTGTTGTTATTTTACCTTTGCCATACTCATCACTTCCCATGACATGCTTGTTACATTGCTGTTGTTGTTGCATTTGGCAGTTGTTATTTTTTCCGTTGA
>NW_023470484.1:0-4899 GCF_013731165.1 Rhagoletis pomonella | reverse complement strand
TATCTATGCACATACGTATCTATGCACATACGTATCTATGCACATACATATCTATGCACATATGTATGTATCTATGCACATACGTATCTATGCACATACATACATATGTACTTAGGTATGTATATCAGCATTTTAGTTGAAAGTACGTTTTGCTCGTCGCTCTGTTCATCGCTCCACTACATTCCTGTCCTTAGTTTTTTGCAGATACCACAAATGCGCGATCCAGAAAATTCTTCTATCATTCTTGCCACAAATGTATGTTTTCTTCGAAAATACTCAAGTACTACCAGTAGAGTACTCTACTGTCAAATACCTTTTACTCGCAGTAGTTGCGGAAGGCAAAGTAAATACTCTACGCGTGTTGCTATTGATCGGTAGTTTACGTACGCTTGCTGAAACTGGTTTATGCTTACTCACAATTGACCCGAACGATGAAAGTAGGGGATGGAAAGTATTTGCGCGGCGATCGGATGTCTTGTTGGGCCGTTTAAATGGAATTGCGCAGGAGTCTAATACATATGTACATATGTGTATGTATAATCGCGTGAGCAATAATTTGGGTTTATTTTATTGAATGAAAAGCTGTTGTGGCGGCTTTTGAGTACGCATATATACATACATATGTATGTATGTATATAGTTTTGGCTGCGCCTGACTATGCGAAAACCTGTATTCAACTCAAATCAAAACGTTTATACGATGAGATATATAGCTTTGGAATGCATGGAATTTCAGTCTTTAAAGTGTATGTATGTTTGTGTGTAGTATGTGCAGTGCGGGTAACGCAAATATTTTTAGCGCAGCCATCGCCACAATACACTTGCATCTTCGATCTCTAACCAGCAGCAGCAACAAGTAGACTTCACAAAAGTTTATGAATATTTGAAGCTTGCTGTCACCGTTGTTACTGCACATTTACTAGTTTTTGAGCGTATCTCATTTACATACATATGTATGTATGTTTAATATTTGCATGCGTGTGTGTTGATGCCACTATGATAAAGTACCAGGTTGACCGAGCTTTGCCCGGAGTACATATACCATTTAAAGTTTTCAAGATTTGGATAGCTTTAAAAAATATTTTGGAAAAAAATGGATTGCGATATATATGAAGTGAATTTCTTACTCCGAAATTTAGGTGGCAACCCTCTTCCGAAATACGCTGGAATGAATGGTGCATATCTTAAGTACTGTGTATACATAAAAAAATACTGATTGAAATTAACAAAATAAAAATTTGTATTACATTGAAGCGTGGCAATCCTGATGGAAAATATTTTCTGACCAAAGTACCTTTCATTTGATCCATTGTGTGATTAATTGCGTAGAATCGAAAATAAGTGGCATCCACTATTACGTACACTATTATCCTAAGGGATACAATTTTTTATATAGGGAAAGCATTGTTTAAGAACCTTCTCTTGGTACCTATGAATTGTAATATTTTACCTTTTTTCTAAACAAAAAATTAAACAAGCATGCGATTCAAAATAGGTGGCAACCCTATTAAAATATTTTTGAATTAGGGATCTTTAAAATACCTTCCATTTGATACCCATATTATGATGTTTTAATTAATTTGTAACTAATTTCGAATAGGTGGCAACCTTATACGAGTCTTCTCGGAGATAGTGCCTTTTCAGATAACCTTAAAATCCAAAATATTTTCTCTGTACAAAATTTTATAAGTATGTACATATGTATAAATTACATGTAATAAAAAATTTGCATTTGGTTGTGTCTGCATACATATGTATGTGCACACATTAAGCCGTATCAGTATTTATGAAAGAAAAAAGTTGCACATGTGTCAATTTTATTTCAACAGTTACATGAACGTTAGGGATAGCATTTCCAAAATTAGTGAAGACAATGTAAATCAAACGGTTTTTAAGCCCAAAATCGTGATTTAGCTATTTTTAGCGGGTGCCATATATTTTGCCATAAAATTCTTATTTGAAGTCCAAGTTTTTAAATTTTGGCCTTAAAAACCATTTTGAAGTGTATCTTCGCTAATTTTGGAAATATTATCCCTAGATAGTACTTAATTTTTATACCATAAATCTAAAGCTCTCAAAAAATTATGAAGACTACTAAAAAAAACAGTCAGCTTTATTTACAAAAATAAATAAAAAATATGTTTTCAAAATCCAGCAAAACCCATCACTTAGCAGCTGCTAACTTTTGCGCGTCGTTGATTCGGGGAAGCTGTATCGCTCCTGACTGTTAAGCTTTGCAAAAATATCAAAACTCTTATCAAAATTCGGACATCAAATAAGAAAGTTAAAGAAAACACGCGATTTAGCTGTTTTTAAAAACACCCAAAATTTTGTATCGACTTCCTTAAGTGCTCAAATAAAACTGGCACATACTAAACTTTTTTCGTGATACGCCCTGTATCTATGTAAACAGTATATGCATACAAACATTTATGCGGTTTTCTACATCTTTTTTTTACATATGAATTTATCATCATCGCCACTGAAATGGAAATAGTAGTGACTATTTTATTTTCATAAAATTATGTGGGAAGTGGTAATTTGAGGAAATACATCATAACAATCAAAAAGTGAATTTTGAATTTTTTATAAGTTACGACTTTTTGCATTTCAGTGACGATGATGTTACGTTATTTTGGATTTCAGGTGACGATATGTATGTGTAAGCGGAAATCTATTATTAGTAAGTTATCAATTCGTCGGAATATATTTTTAATATTTTTTTATATATGTTACCGCGTAACTTTGGATCACGTTAACCGATTTCAATAATATTTTTAAAGGAAAGGTGTTACCTCACAGGTGGTCCCATACCAATTTGGTTTAAATCTGATCATTGGATCATGAAGAAATTTTTATATGAGAATTGAAGTCGGTTTTGTTTTTTGCTTAAAATTACTTTTTATAATTAATCACTGGCGCCTAGCTAAACATGCATGACGCGCATACGTCCTAAAACAGAACCTTTTGTTGTTGTTCTAACAGAATTAAAATAACAAATAAGCTTTTGGGGTGATACTACTAGACCTGACTGTCTTGGGAACTTGTTGTTGTATTGTCATTAATCTCGAACTATCGGTAGGCCTAGGAAACGAGACAGCCTCTCCGTAGTTGTCAGTATCCTTTTGAGATCATAACCCTGCGGCTTTGATGGCAGCTTGACAATCAACAACGAAGGCAAGTTTAGATGTAGCTAGGTCGATCTTGCTCACAAGCTTTGCAGCCATGTCAATTGCATATATCTCCACCTGAAGACGCCAGTTCCTATCCCGATGTTCTTGGAGCCGTCTGTGAAAGTGGGTATTAAATTCCCAGCCACTTCTGTCGGGAAAATGGATATCGAAGTTTCGATCTGAATCAGTTTCCGTGATCTGATACTCACAGCTACTGTACTCTACAACCACGCTGTACTCTACTTCCCTCCCTGTCATATCGGTAATTGCAGATTGTAGAATCTCGCTGACCGTCGATACGAATTTCCCCACGACCAGAATGGCTAAGTCATCTGCATACGCAACGACCTTAGTGGCTTTTGATGTGCAGAGCCGGAATTCGTTTAGTACGAGGCTCCACAACAGGGGAGATAATACGACCCCTACCACCCTTGAAGGGTACCGCGTATGGCTGATTTACCTAGTTATGCTTTTGGTATGTTGGCCTCGCTGAAGTTCTCAGAAGTAAGGTGCCGCGTGATCTGTGCAGACTCAGAAGCCTCTCCATTATTTTGAGCAGAAATGATAGAGGCTGATAGGTCTAAAATCTTTTGCAGTGCTGTGGCCCGTCTTCCCTGCTTTGAAAATGAAGACCACTCTTATCTCCCTCCATGGCTTTGATATATAGCTAAGAAGGAGACTCCCTCTAGATAGTCGTTAGCCAGGGAGTTAAGTGTGGCACTTGCTCTTTGTAGCTTGGCAGCAATGATTCGATCCTGACCTGGAGACTTATAGGGTTGGAACGATCTGATAGCCAAAGCTACTTTATCTTCAGTGATAATTTTATCAAATGGACCTTGCCTCGCCTATGGGAACTAGGGTGGTATGTCACAGGAGTGACTGTGTCCCCTGCCTTACCACACCCAGGGAAGTGGACGTCTATCAGGTGCTCTAGTGTTTCAAGATTGGTTTCGGTGTGCCTTTCTCGTGGCTTTTCTAGGTAAGCGGGAGGAGTAAGGCTTTTCGAAAGGCACCTTCTCAATCGCTCGGTTTCACTGGTCGTTTCGAGGCTTTCACAAAATATGGATGACGATGTTTTGTTTGCCTCAGTGCTCCGCGGTCTTAGTAAACTTTGCCCTATTGAAAGCCCTTCTAGCTGCAGTCCTAAGTAGCCTTAGCTCCGCCTGGGAGGTTTACTCTCGGGCATAGTGCTATGTAACATTCATAAACATTAAACAAACAAAAGAAAAATAGCCGAAACTGATCAAGATGTCGTGCCTCTATTATTTTTCACATGACTGTACATACTGTACATACATAAGATGACTTTTTGATAACCATAATCATCTTGCCATTTTTTTAGTGTTATCTACATCTATTGAATGATACACTAAAGTGAAATATCCTGTGACAATTAGTAGTTGTTCTCTTCCCTCTATATCAAAATTGCAATTTCTACTTTCCAACCCACTGAAATGTGAGCTCATAACGCGCTAAGAAAATATCCGTTTCCGTTTGTTCCTATGGTTCAATGCAAAAATTGCGTGTGTCGGTATGCGCATGTCGTAAGGTCAGGTCGTATTATACTCGGATGGTGTTAAATGCAACGACGCACGCCAGAATTTACAGCACCGCAAAAAATAAAAACAAAGATGAATTTGGATGCGCTGGAGTGCTGTAAGGGATGAAATACATAATGGACATTGCATCATGCCAGCACGCCGGTTTTGGGGGTTGTGGCAACAGTT
>NW_023470483.1:1735-4899 GCF_013731165.1 Rhagoletis pomonella | reverse complement strand
CGTTTTACTTTTGGAATCATTGTGGGGCATTTTAATGCTCACCTAAATGCGGCTGTAGAGCTAAGACAATAGTAAACTCCTTCCAATCTTTACATGGCGATCCTGCCAGCTCAAAGCTAGATCCTGCCAGCTCAAAGCTAGATCCTGCCAGCTCAAAGCTAGATCCTGCCAGCTCAAAGCTAGATCCTGCCAGCTCAAGCTAGATCCTGCCAGCTCAAATCTAGATCCTACCAACCCAAATCTAGACCCTGCCAACTCTATCAAGACCCTGCCAGTACATTATGGTAGAGGAATACGTTCCGGAAGGATCGAAAAACGCAGAAGAATATCCCAAATACATCCCTACAAAAATTGTAATAGGACCCAAACCAATATCCCTAGAGGAATACCGGCAAAGGCAAAACCGCCAAAAAGCCAACTTACAAGAGTTTAGGCAACGAATAAGCTGCGAACATAAACCCAAAAAACGTGGAGGTAGAAAGCGAAGGCACCAAAAAGAATGTGCAGAACTACAGCGAATAATTAACATCAGTCGCGGGCAACAAAAGAAGAAGTTGATAACCAAACTAAAAGATCTGCACAAAAATGGGTGGAACCCAGCAACAACAACAACGCAGAACCACCAAAAGGATCATTAGGAAATTTATAGTATGAACAGGGAAACCACCTTAGTAGACGTCATAAATCCCAAAACTAGGGAAGAAGAAACAAGGAGAATGTTAGCACAAATAAGACAGCTATAACTAATAAATATACAAAAAAAAAAATTTTTTATTAAATTAAAAAACAAGAACAAATAATAAAAAGGAAAATTGTTTTTCTCATTCATTTTTTTTTTCAACCGTAAAATATTATTAACATAAAAATGACTTGGTGGAAAATTGCACTAAACGGCATATTAATAGGAATAGCAGGATACGAAGTAGGAAAAGAAACCTCAGGTGAAAACACCTACGAAACTAAAGTAATTAAATGTCAACCACATCCTATCGTAGAAAACAAGGAAGAAGTTCCCGATAAGTGGTTGACCGCTTTTGCATGCGTAGCTACATGTTTAATTGTCGCAATGGTAATCTTGATAAGAAATTACATTAAAAACAAATTGAGACAATTAAACAATGTACAACAACGCGTATAACTCTCTCAATAAAAAGAAACAACTTTCAAAAATGCCAAAAGTTTTAAACCAGAAATGAATCAATGGACAGAAATCCATGACACATTAACTGACGAAAAAACTAAAGCTAGTAAATCATACAAATGTATAAATAAGAGTATTCCTATAACAACGGAAACTATAGTAAAACATTTGAACATAATCTTGGAAGCCCTTAATAACATTAGACAGGTGATCAATGTAGCAAATCGCATACTTACCACAGAACACCAAAAGGAAGCTTACCAATTTTTCATTGCAGTACGAGATAAACTTGTATCTTCGTTAGCTAGACACAATATAGAAATAACAATACCAACCACATTAGAGGAGAATCTCCAGGTTGATTTTAACTTACTTTTGTCAGAACGCGTCCGAAGCCGGACTCCATCACCCTCTTTAAGTCAAGGGGAAGACACCAAAAAAGTAAACATCCCAACCATAAACGTCACAATGGTACAAACAGTAGTCGAATTCATTAAAACCGCCTCGTCAGTACTCCCAGAGTTTGATGGGAAGCCAGAAAACTTACACAGCTTCTTAGATGCCCTCGACATACTTGATAAAATCAAGGATGAGCACGAACTTTTAGCAATAACAATGATAAAGACCAAGCTAAAAGGAACGGCAAGAAACTTCATCAGTAATGAAAACACGATTGGACAAATAAAAACAAAACTCAAAAACGTGATAAAAGGTGAATCGGTAGAGGTTTTAACCGCTAAACTTCTAAACGTTCAACAACGTAGTAAACTGCTAACCAATACACAGCGGAAATAGAAAAAATTACCAGATCACTAGAAGGAGCATATATCTCGGATGGATTAAACCCAGACTTAGCAACGAGATATTCTACACAGGCAGCCGTCAAGGCAATGTGTGAAAACAGCTCCAACAATAATGTTAAAATGATAATGCAAGCGGGAACGTTCACAACAATGAACGATGCGATCTCTAAGTTCACCAACAGCTGTACCGAAATAACAGGCAGCTCGAATACAATTTTGAACGTACGGCAACAGAGTCAGTACAGGAACAATTTCCGGGGAGGATACCGAAGTAACAACTATGGAAATTACCAAAATCGGAGATTCAGACCACAACCGAGATACAACAATAACTCGAGGTCGTACAGCAATAATAATAATAACCGAAGCGGATCACAAGCCCAAAACGGCAATAGATCCTACAACCAGACCCGCAATGTGCGCAGCTGCACCGAGACGGAAAACCAGGAAGCTCCACTTCAAAATTAATAGAAAGAAAAATATGTGTACTGAACCTAAATCTAAACAGCTATATATCCACAAGGACATCCCTAAATAGTTCGATTTCAAATTTTTTAATTGATACGGGAGCAGACATTTCCATTATAAAAATGCATCAAATTAGTAAAACTCACAAAATTAATAAAGAACAAATTACAGATTTAAAGGGCATTGGTCAAGGAATAACTAGCACATTAGGCACAATTAAAGCGGATTTAAAAGGTGATGACCTTCTAATTTACCATAAATTCCATGTCGTAGAAGACGACTTTCCAATCCCATGCGATGGAATAATAGGACTAGATTTCATAAAGAAATACAATTGTATTTTAGATTATGGCAAAACAGAGGATAAATTAATCCTAAGGCCATATGATTTCCCCCAAACAATAACAATGCACCTAACAAATTGTCTGTCTGTCAACACACTTACTATCCCTGCTAGATCTGAAGTCATTAGACAAGTCAAAGTAAACACCCATAACAAAAACATCTTCATACCACACCAACAATTATCTGAAGGCATTTTCATAGCAAACACTATCACAAATAAAGATCAAACTTTTGTTAGAATTATCAACACAACACATAAAAACACAACTATTCAAAATTACAAGATCAATACCGAAAATTTAGACGATTACACACTAATTAAAACAACCACACACGATAAAAATTGCAATGATACAGAGAAATTAAAAAGATTAACAAAAAACTTTCCACAATTTGTCAACTCTCAA
>NW_023470483.1:0-1635 GCF_013731165.1 Rhagoletis pomonella | reverse complement strand
AATTAAAAAGATTAACAAAAAACTTTCCACAATTTGTCAACTCTCAATGCAAGAAGAATAAGACCAATAAGCATATAAAAGAACCAACGACAATAACGGAGACACCTCCGAAGGCATTTGATATTGTACAAATCGATACAGTCGGACCATTACCGAAATCGATAAATGGAAACGAATATGCAGTTACCATCATATGGGACCTAACTAAATACTTGGTAGCGATCCCAGTCCCAAGCAAACACGCAACAACAGTCGCTAAAGCAGTGCTCGAAAATTTCATTTTGATTTATGGACGCATGAATACAGTAATGACGGACATGGGCACAGAATACAAAAACAACTTATTCAAAGAACTGTGTAAACTGTTAAAAATTGAACATAAAACTTCAACACCGTATCATCATCAAACTTTGGGTACTGTAGAACGCAGTCACCGGACATTCAATGAATATATACGGTCATACATATCCAGTGACAAAGATGATTGGGATGAATACCTCAGGTATTTCACGTATTGTTACAATACGACGCCATCAACCACACATAAATATTGTCCTTTTGAACTAATATTTGCAAAAAACCCACCGAACTACGATTTTTTAAAGGAAAATAAAATCAGCCCACTGTACAATCACGAAGCTTATGAAAAAGAAGTAAAATATAGACTTCAAATAGCACAGCAAAGAGCTAGGAAATTAGTCCAAGAGGCTAAAGATAAACAAAAAACAAATTATGATAAAAGTAGCTATAGTAAGGAAATAAACATAGGAGATTTAGTATTAGTTAGAGAAGAGGCCTCCCATAAGTTAGAAAATAGATATAACGGATACTACAAAGTTAAAAATATCGATGAGAACAACAATTTTACTTTAATACCGCATAGCATAGGAAATAGTAATAAAAACAATAAAGAAATTATAATTCATAAGAATAGACTTAAAGCAATATAACTCTACTAGTAACAACAAAAAAAAAAAACAACCAAACAATAAACACTCATTTATCCATTTTAATAAACAGGCACACAAACCAAAGAAAACTAAATACAACATATCATGTTCAAAATACAAAAAAAAATTCAGTACAATAAAGACACATGTGAAACAAATGTAAACAAAATAAAGTAAGAAAACCTTTTTCCAATAGCATAACAATAAACGATAAGCTAAGTGAGCCAAACATTTTATTACCTAATAATTAATTGTTACTGAATAAGTCTTTGAAATAGAATACTCATACATTAACCCAAATGTATGAGCATTCTTTTAAAGAGAGGAGGTGTAGCATGACAGCTAAGCAAAACAAAATGTTCACACAATATTAAGTAAAAAGTTTAATATACTTTTGGCAATAACTAGGCCAAAGTACTCAAATCAATTTAGCTTGCGCTGCACTTCTCCAATAACATAAACTCGATTGAACTTATATACATTTATGTATGCATGCACAACAACGTAGAATCATAAGCATGACTAACAACTTAGAAATGTAAGTTTGTAAATTAGATTACTCATAAGGTAGATTGTAAGCATATAAAAGAACGGCGATGAGCCGAATAAAACATTCCCACTTTAAGACTCAACGTTTTTACTTGCGTTTTACTTTTGGAATCATTGTGGGGCATTTTAATGCTCA
>NW_023470482.1:0-4899 GCF_013731165.1 Rhagoletis pomonella | reverse complement strand
TTTTTTTTATGCAACAGAGTAACCTAAATTTAAGGATTATGTTGAGAGGATTTCGAAATTTTTATTTTATTTTTTTTTTAACCCTTCGAAATACAGCCGAAAAGGTTTTTTCGTTGAAAGTTGGGTATTTGACGGCCGATTTTTAAAATTAACATGTCATCACATTTCCTTTTAAGCTATGAAGTCGTTTACCCATGGTTAGGTCAGCTAACAAAATTCGCCCCCACAAATTCCTCCAACAGTTTTCTTAATACCCAAAAATATTGCTTAAACGAACTTGTAGCTATAAGCTGTGATGGTACAGTTGTCAATACTGGATATAAAATTGGAGTAAATGCACAAATGGAACGTTATTTACAAAGGCCCTTGCAGTGGAATGTGTGTTTGTTACATTTCAACGAGTTGCCTCTAAAAAAGTTGTTAACGCATTATATTGGCAAGCAGAAAGGACCTGGTGTTTGGCCAGGGGTGTTGGGGTCTGAAATTATGACTTGCACCAAATACCCGGTAGGTTGTCCACACTATAATAGTTAATGTTATAAACAAAAACATATATTTTCCTTATCAGGTTGTAAGTGGTTTTGAGGCTATTGCTATGGGAGTTATTCCTGAAAATATTGGCTCTTGGGAATTACGCAATGATCAGCGTTATTTATTTGATATGGTTTTGGCAGTAAATAATGGTGAATGCGATGAATATCTCGCTAGTAAGAGCCCCGGTCCCGTCAGTACAGCTCGGTGGCTTACAACAGGTTCCAGGTTACTTCGGGTATATGTTTCCAAAGAAAGCCCGTCAGCGGAGTTGCGAAACATGGTAGAGTTTGTTGTGAAAGTTTATGCACCATTCTGGTTTCTTGTAAAGAGCCAGCCACAAGCAATTCATGGAAGTAGACACGTTTTTAAGTATATTTGCTGGATACGCGAACTATCAAATGCTGTTCAAGCCATTATACGTTCAGCTATAGAAAATAATGCATATTATTTTCACCCAGAAAATATATTATTAGCCATGATAACCGACGCTGATCCAGAGATACGTAATGATGGGTACGAAAAAATCAAAACAGCACGTCAATATCCACCAGCAGGGCTTCGCGTGTTCAAGGTCCCAAAGCGTGGCGTAATAAACTTTGAAAGTAAGTCGTATGTCAGCATGATCGATTGGAGTCAGTTTAAGATTACGGAACCCCCTTGTGTGCAGTTCTACCCAGATAGTGAACTTACAATGTTTCAATTTTCGGAAAATGAAGTGATAAATATCCCAGGTAAATATCTTCAAACTAAAAACTTCACGGGTCTTATAGTACTTTTAAATCATTTTTTTTTAGAGTTCCTCTGTCATTCCCAGAATACCGAACGGTTTGTGCGTGTTGTTAGTGAGTCTGCAAGTGCTGTCACTGATGAAAAGCGCCTGGGCCACATTTTTGCAAAATTAGAAAGCCGAGACCAATATAAAAGCCTTGATTCGCGCCAAAATTTGCTTAAGTAGCAATAAATATTGTAAGTGAAATAACTTTTTTGTTGATTATTTTAGTAATATAGTTTGAAGGCAACATTTTCTTGAATTTTTAAGTACTTTCGTTTGGTAAGGAAAAAAATATGCTTTAGGGGGGGTAAAATTTTGTTTCTGCCCTTATCATGCGAACGCGACTTCAAAGCTTAAAAAGACATAAGAACGAAAAGTGAAGCTTCTCAAGACAAAAATAATGACATATCAATTTTAAAAATCGGCCGTCAAATAACCAAGTTACAACGAAAAAACCATTTCGGCTGTATTTCGGAGGGTTAAAAAAAAAAAAAAAAAATTTTTCCAGAACCCTCTCAACATAATCTTTAAATTTAGGGGCGGACATTAGCAACTTTTTTTTTTTGTATGGGGACCGACCCAGTCTAACAAGTATACAAGATTGTTGAAGGAGTTTCCTTCTTTGATCGCTGAACCAGATTATTCGAAACCGGTTAAACATTCTACGGTTCACAGACTTTTTACTGAAGGAAATCTGCCATTCTCTAAGCCAAGGCGCTTGGATCCGATTAAATTTAAAGTAGACAAAACTGAATTCGATTTTTTAGTGAGGACAGGGATTTGTAGACCTTCAAATTCTTGTGTAGCATCTCCACTGCATCTTGTACCTAAAAAAGAACTAAATGACTGGCGTCCTTGTGGTGATTTTCGGAGACTTAATGTTGTGACTGTACCGGACCGTTATCCTTTACCTCATATTCAAGATTTTAACATGAATCTCAGAAATAAGTATATATTTTCGAAATTAGATTTGGTAAGGGCCTACCACCAAATTCCAATGGCAGAAGAGGATATCTATAAAACTGCAATAACGACACCTTTCGGTATGTTTGAATTTATACGAATGCCTTTCGGACTAAGAAATTCAGCGCACACTTTTCAAAGATTTATTAATGAAGTAGTTAGTGGTTTAGATTTTGTTTTTACATATATTGATGATCTATTGGTTGCAAGTGAAAATGAAGAACAGCATTTTAAAGATCTCCGTATACTTTTCCAACGCCTAACAGAGTACGGGTTAAATATCAAACCAAGTAAATGTACTTTCGGTGTAACAAGTGTTGACTTTTTAGGACATAATATTTCTGGGGCAGGAATTAGACCCTCTGATGAAAAAGTGATAGCTATTCGTAGTTTTGAACGTCCTAAGTCTATTAAACAGGCGCAGAAATTTATAGGCATGGTTAATTATTACCATCGATATGTACCAAAATTAGCTGAGTTTACGGCAGTTATCTACGATTTAATCAATCGAACAACTAAGAAACGTGACAAGTCCTTAATTTGGGATGACACAACTAATAAAGCCTTTGAATGTATTAAAGAAAAGTTTGCGTCTACGATATTGTTAAATCATTTTAACAAAGATGCCAAACTCTCTTTAAATGTAGATGCATCTAATACGGCAATTGGTGGTGTCATACATCAAACGTTTGATAACAAATCAGAGCCACTAGCTTTCTTTTCTAAGAAACTTTCTCCATCCGAAGTTAAGTACAGTGCATTTGACAGAGAGTTGCTAGCTATTTATTTGAACATTAAACATTTTCGCTATCTTTTAGAAGGACGACAGTTTACAGTTTTTACGGATCACAAGCCTTTGATATATGCTTTGAGTTCAAAAACCGAACGTAGTCCGAGACAAACTAGACATATGGAATTCATTGCACAATTTACTAATGACATACGATATATTAAAGGACAGGAGAACATTATAGCTGACAAATTATCTCGAGCTTTCGAAGTTGATGCAATTAAGGGTACAGAACTGAATTTCAAAGTTTTACAAAATGAACAAAAACAGGACGAGGAACTAAACACATTAAAATCTGGAGACACATCACATAACCTTAAATTAATTCAAATTCCACTTTTAAATTTTAATATTTGGTGTGAAATGACAGGTGAGAATCCTAGGCCATTTGTTCCAAATTGTTTACGCAAGACAGTGTTTAATATGCTACATGGCATTACACATCCTGGTACAAAAGCTACACGTCGTCTAATTATTAAAAAGTACTATTGGCCAAAAATGCACAAAGAAATTAATATTTGGTCAAAAGAATGTATAAATTGTCAAAAATCGAAGGTTAATCGTCACACAAAATCTCCAGTAATTAAAATTCCGATTCCCAAAAGTAGATTTGATCATATTCATTTAGATATTGTTGGACCTCTTCCTGTATCGAAAGGACATCGTTACATTTTTACAATAATTGACAGGTTCACGCGTTGGCCCGAGGCATATGCATTAAAGGACATTTCAGCGGCAGTGGTTGCAAATAAATTTTTTAGAGAATATGTTTCACGTTTTGGGGTACCGTTAAAAATCACTACAGATCAGGGTACTCAGTTTATGTCAAAATTGTTTTCGGAACTAACAAAATTGCTTGGTAGTCATCGCGTTACAACTTCTGCATATCATCCTCAAGGGAATGGTATGGTAGAACGGTTTCACAGGCAGTTAAAAGCTACGATAATGGCTGGAAATGGAATCAACAATTGGTATGATGAGCTGCCGATAATACTTCTTGGTTTACGATCGATGTATAAAGAAAGTATTTCAGCCACATCATCTGAGATGGTTTTTGGGCAAAATTTACGCCTACCCGGTGAACTTGTTGTTCCATCTGAAGAAAAATTTTCCCCAATTGAAGTTTTAGGTAATTTACGGGAACATTTTAAAAATGTTAAATCAAATTTAAGGCATAATCAAAATTCTGATACTGGTGTATATATACCAAAGGATTTGGAGACTTGTAAATTTGTTTTTATGCGTGTTATTAATAAAAGATCATTGCAACAACCATACGAAGGACCTTATAAGGTTGTTGAAAAAAACAAAAAATATTTCAAACTTGAAGTAGATAATGAGGTTAAAACAATTCCGATAGACAGACTAAAACCAGCAATCATTGAAACAGAACTAATACCAGAAACAAACACTAATACAATGAATAACACAACATCAAATAAGAAACGAGTTACTTTTAATTTATATAACATTAATTCTCTAGAAGGGGGAGTATTGTAGGGTCTGTATTTGTGTTATTACCTTTTATTGTACTGTGTTCATTTCAACTGTAATTTTGGAAATTTTAGATTTATGTGATTTTTGTGGTTCCTCAATCAAATAGAAAATTTTATTATTCAAACTTTTCTCAAATTGTGTACAACAGAAAATAAAATAAGTTTTGTTATTTAAAATAAATACCTACAGCTTCCATTGTATTATTATGACGTTTCGCCTCCAATAACTGCTCCTTTCCAGTTTTTATAGCATTGAATGTTTTAATAATTCCTGCTGTACCGCCAGATAGACTTCCAAGTGCTCCTAATGCTACGAATAAAGGCGTTAATGGGAGAAATCCTCC
>NW_023470481.1:4444-4899 GCF_013731165.1 Rhagoletis pomonella | reverse complement strand
GCAGGCCGCTTGTACGATAAATATTACAACACATTGAAGAGATTGAGGAAATCCGGTGAATTAGTGGACCCAGAAAGTTCAACTCCTGAGGCATCACCGACAGAAGAATATACATTTACTTTCGAGGATGAAAAATGTAACGCCACCACAATAGCTTTTGTTTTGTAATTATTTCATATTTGTTTATGCAGCTGCCTATGACTGGCTCAAACTTTTTGATTCGCCGTGGAGCACAGTTGAAGCAAATTGGAAAAAAACCTTCAAAATCAGACGACAAGAAATTTTGAACTCAAGTGGTAGCACATCAGCGAAAACTTTACGGGCCTGGAAACTTTTTTCCCATTCATGTGGATACAATCTGGTAAATGGATTTCTTAGTTTTACGTTTAAACTTGTCAGAATTGGTTGACTAGTTTGAATTTACAATCAAATGGGTCATATTAATAAAAAAAAAA
>NW_023470481.1:0-4344 GCF_013731165.1 Rhagoletis pomonella | reverse complement strand
TTATTAAATGACCCAATAAATACAAAAACTTCCTCTTGAAATACTATCATATATGAAAGTAATGCGTCATATTAATAAAAAAGCAATTGCTTTTTCAAAACCTTTTCTCAAATTTTGAAAGTTTCTTTATACAAGTTGATGTCAAATTTGTGAAAATTTGAGAAAATACAAAAACCTTTTTTAATCATATGACCCAATATTTAAAGGCACGGCTGCAAACCGGTTCTGTATCGGGTTTTGAACCGAACCACTGCTGTGAAACCCAATCAACTTTCATATAATAATAGATATGCAAGTTGGAAGTAGCTCAAAAATTTCCCTGAATTTTCCTTTTTTTGCTTAGAGGGTGTTGATCAATTTCTTCCATAAAATACAAAAAAATAAATATATACATTTTGCATTTCTCTTTCAAAAAAAATCGGAAAACTTAGAAAAATGTTTGAGCTAGCTCCAACCTTCACAATATTATTCTTTAGTCGGTTGGCTGTAAAAATGGTCGCTACAGAATTTAAAACTCAAAATTTAATAATGCTTTCCTTTATTGCAGATTGATATTGACTTCAATGCTCTACATCAGAATTGCTCACAGCTAACAGAGAAATGGCAAGGTTTTAGAACAAAAATTATACCAATTTTGAATAAGAGGGTAAAGGATATTCAAAATCTTCAGCACTTAAAAAAAGTTAATGAGATTGATAAAGGTTTGTTAACATTGGTAATAATAAGATTAAATGATTTTTATAATAAATATACTTTTATTAAAGGTTCAGATCAACTTATAGCACGTTGTACTACGACCTAATATAAAGCGGAAGGCAGGTGACAAAACGATTTTTAGAAGTACTATCAAAGATTCTCAGCTCTCGTTTTTACTACAAGTTAGTACTGTGAACGATGTCGAAAATAAATTGGATAATCTGAAAAAATCACTCTATGCACGCGGTGAGACATTGCAACCACTAATTATCGCAATTGGCAGTGATTTAAGTAATTGCAAATTTTATGTTTACTATGACGACATTAAGTATGAGCTTCCTTCATTTTTAAGCGCTTTAGACATATGTTTTAAGACTTTCCATGTATTACATTTAAAATATCCACAGGATAGCATTGAGTTTTGGACGTTTGTCCAAAGATATTTTTATTCCATTGAATTGACTGAAGATAAAACTTCTCCAAATGTCCTTTGTTTGCTGAGGGACTTAATTTAATTTATTAAGTATAGATACGTAGTCACATAAATCTTAACACCTTCAATATTCAATAATAATTATTAAATATTATATATGTAATAGTTATTATTTTTTTGTTTAAGATGGTTTTGTGTTTTGTATGCAACAACAATTTTGAAGATGTTGATATACTCGTAAATCATCTAAAAAATTTTCACAATTTAACATCATCTAGTACTTTTTACTGTCTACATTGCTGCCATTATTATCAGTGCTTGCGAACTTTTAAAAGCCACTTTAAGAAAGCGAATTCATGCATTTCTAATATAATTCCAAATGTTCAGAGTCTTAGTGAATCCGAAAATAATAATTTTCCACCACAATTAAACCAACGGCAATGTAATCAAGAACGTCAAGAAATATACGAATTTTGTCATGCTGAGTTCGAAAATATTGCGCTACTATTTTTGAGTAAATTGCACAGTCAATCAAATTTCGCTCGATCTGATGCAGAACGACTAATTGATGATATAACAAATGATTTGCTTTTGCCAATAGCACACTTTTTAGAAAATATTATATTCGATTTTGCAGAACAAGAAAAAGTCCAACTCAGAAACTTAGTTTCGTTTTTAAGAGATCCCTTTTCAAAAGGTAAAACATATTACAAATTTTTAAAGGAACTCAAAATGAGAAAGTGCTTTGAAGACCCACAAGAATTCGACATTGATAATAGAATTGCGCCCGTAGTTCATCACCATGCAATTTCGTTAACAGAGCAACACAGTAAGGGTGTACTCATGCCATTACGATTTCAAATTAAACATTTCTTCGAACTTCCTAATGTATTAAAAGATACTTTGGAAAATACACAGATATTCCTTGCAAATGATAATGAATTAAAAAACATTGTTAATGGAAAATTATGGAAATCTAAAATCAGTTTATTCAGCGATAAAACAGCAATTCCTTACGTTATTTATTTTGACGATTTTGAAATTAATAATCCTTTGGGTTCCCACAGAGGGACACAATCAATAGCTGCTTTTTATTACAGTTTCCCTACTTTGCCGCAGCACTACCAATCGCGACTAGAAAATATATTCCCTGCTCTTTTCTTCAGAAGTAAACATAAACAGTTTGGAAATGACGCATCATTGAAATTACTGGTAGAAAAAATTAAAAGTCTTGAAGAAGAGGGAATTGACATTAGCTTTGATAATACAACCAAAAAAATTTATTTTGTACTAGCACTAGTTGTGGGTGATAACTTAGGTTTAAATAGTATTCTCGGCTACACTAAAAGCTTTTCATCTAATTACTTTTGTCGATATTGTTTATGCAATAAAGAAGAAACTTCGTACATGGTCGAGGAAATAGAGAGCAAACTTCGGAATGAGTTAAACTATACAGAAAACCTTGCTACAGAAGATATACCAGAGAAGCGAATAAAGTTAACTGGTATATCTGAGAATTCCATTTTCAATGACATTAATTCATTTCATGTGGTAAATAATCTTACCGGGGATATTATGCATGATATTTTTGAAGGTGTTTGCCGATATGACGTTTCGAAAATATTACTCCATTTTATTGAATCCGAAAAATTGTTTACAATTGAAATTTTAAATGATCGAAAAAATCAATTTCAATACGGTGAAATTGAGTTAAGTAATAGATCTCCAGAAATTCAAATATCACATTTGAAATGTCAAAAACTTAATATGTCAGCACGAGAAATGTGGACATTTTGCCATTTTCTTCCAATAATAATTGGGGATTTAATACCACTACACAATAAACATTGGAAACTTTTTTGTACATTAATTGAAATTATAGACGAGATTTTAAAAACAGAGTTCGACGATGAGTCCCTTAATAAATTAAAGTTAAAAATTAAGAACCATCACACGATTTACGTACAACTATTTGGCCCGACGTTAAAACCGAAATTTCACTTTCTACTTCATTACGCTACAATCATAAAAAATGTAGGACCTCTTAAGCATGTATGGTGTTTTAGGTTCGAGTCCAAGCATAGAGAGATTAAATCGTATAGCAATTGTATTACCTCTAGAAGGAATGCACCTTTGTCAATCGCTGTTAAATGTATGATAAAGTTTTCAAATCGGTTACTTTTGAATAAAGGATTAGATAGAAACTTATTTTTCGAAAACCAATCTAAAGAAAAATTTAAAAACAGATATTACAGTAAAAAAGTAAATATAAGTTCTTTTGAATGCGAAATATTAATAAATGAAAGCTACAATTTTATAACAAAAGTGGAAATAAAAGGTACTACTTATAAAATTGGATATTTCCTGATGTCAAAATCTTTGAAATTATTTGAAATCAAAGACATTATTGTACTTGAAAACAACAAAGTAATTTTCGTATGTGTTGAACACACAATTGCAATGTTTTCAGAACATTTTCAGTCATTTTCAATTATAAAAAGTACAGACCAATTTTATCTATTGGACTTTTCTGAATTATATTATTCACCTCTTAATACAACTCTTTCCCCTAATGGAATTACGTATATTCGTCCAAAGTTTTTTTGAAACTATACATGTATAAATTTTATATATATTTATATCTTTGTCTTAATTTACAATAGTAAAACACATAAAAATATGTACTTATTAAATTAAAAGTAATAAATAATAATAAATTTATTTAAAATCAATGTTTTTTTAATCACTTCTTTTTATTTTAGCAAAGGAACTATTAAAATGGTAAGTGGACAACTTTTGGAGGTAAAAAAATAGTAGTTTTACCATTTTTATAGTACAAAAACTATTTTCCATAGTAAACTAACTATTTTTCATGGTAATAAAACTATTTTCATGGTAAAGTAACTATTTTTAATGGTAAAAAAACAATTTTTCGTGGTACACGAACTATTTTTCATGGTTAAAAAACAATTTTTTGTGGTACACGAAATATTTTCGTGGTACACGAACTATTTTCGATGGTAAGCTAACTATTTTTAATGGTACCCGAACTATTTTCACGAACTTTCATAATAACAATTTTTTGTCGGTTTGATTTACAATTTTTTTCGGTCACTGCAATTTTAATCGTCTTTTTCGGTTAGATTTACCTCTCTTTTTCTTTGTGTGTAGTAGCGACAATTAAGCACTGGGCAAGTGCAGATAGCGGTACTCAA
>NW_023470480.1:0-4900 GCF_013731165.1 Rhagoletis pomonella | reverse complement strand
AAAAAAAAAATAGTCCCAATTTTTTTATCTTGTACCAATAGCCCAGTGTAAAAAATGTATCAATCATTTGACACTGCCTTAAAAGTAGTGAGCCTCAATCTACGCCAAAAAATTAAATCTTTATGAGCCGAAATCCAAATCGAGAACTCTATAGATTTTATTTAATTCATTCAGTGTCTCTTTCTGGTGGGGAAAAATTACAATAATTGAATTTTTCAGGTCAAATATGGAAAAGTAGATGAGAACGTTATACATTAAAGCTTATCTGCTCAAATAGAACAGGACAATTTACTAAACCAGGAATAATATCATGAATCAGCGTTAAGGCTAACCCCGACACCGAAGACGACAAAACATTTGTTGGTGTCGTATAGAGCATGAATACATTACTCAACCCATGCCTTAGTCGTAACACGACAGAAATTGTATAAACATTTTTTTTCTCTTTTTATTGTTGGCCGTTAAAAAAAGAAGTTTAGTCGACTTCAGTGTACCTAAGGATTTTGCATTTATAAACGAAATGCTTCTAGCATTATAAGATGGCAGAGGCTCAGCGAAATTTAGGAGTTAGAAGTGCAAACCGAAGGAATCTTTGTTGCACTCTTTCAATTCTATGGAGTGTATAGAATAAATTGGTTTCCAAATTAACGATGCCTATTTTATGTTCTGGTCAACGAGTTATAAAGCGCTTTTCTGGTATAAGGATCTTTAAAAGGTTTCGCGTAGCTTCGCAAATAAGCTGGCTTTGAGTAAGCCTTGGGAACAATACATATAAGTAACTGACATGTTTAACAGAGGAAAATCCAGAGTCGAAAACAACACCAACATCCAAGAACTTATTAGAATCAAAATGTTGGCGTTTAAAAGGCTATAAGAAGTTGTAATAATTTTAGCGGCTTTAGAAATGAACATATGAAAACGTAAGTTTCTGGTAAGCTATAATTTGTTTCTAAAGCTCCAGTAACCACGTTATCTCCATCTTTCAAGCTATCTATTTTCTGTAAACATTTTCACATCGTCAGCATAAAGCAACAAATTGTAATTACTGAAACAGGTTCTAATATCATTGATGAAGATACTACCCTATGGCACTGGAGAAGTGCTTAAAAAAGTGTACAATGTAAATAAAATTGCGTAAATATGACGAAAACTCGCGTACATCTTACGAAATTTTTCGTCATCTGGAGCCACGAAAGTTTTCATTAATTGTACAAAACCGTTTTCGTACATACTACGAAAATATGAAACATCAGATCTTTAGTATAATTAACGAATGCGTTCGTACTATTTACTTAATAATTTCGTATTAATTCTTTGTTTTTTTTACGAAATTTTTGTTAAATGTACAAAAATAACTCGTATATTTAACAAAATTATTTTCGAAAAACCTGCGATTGTTGCTTTCATTTGCCACACTGTAAAAATCATAGTACGAGTTATAACACAACACTTTTATTCTATTTGTATCGTAAATTTTAAGCATTTTTGTTTAACAAAAAAGTTTTTCAAAAACATTAACGATAAAAATATAATGAAAGTGTGGTGTTATCATTTGAGCTATGGTTTTATAGTCTGTGAGTATGCGTTTACCTTCCATCTTTAAATAAAAAATGAACTATTTTCTAACTTGTTTTAAATGTCCAAAAACTTATATAGGACAGCTAAATTTTAATTGACAAATACGAATATAGGCAGATAAACGCGCTATTCATCCGCCCATAGTTTTATGGTGAATTTGTGTTACCAAATAAAAACACTGTGTAGGGGTTAAAAGTGTGTGCTACCATTCCGCATGGCCTCGGTTCGAGTGCAGTTTCCGACCAACATAAAAAAAAACAAACACTGTTATCCAAAAGTAAATTGCAAAAAGCAATGAGTTTATCAACGCCCTCTTTTCTGGTTTCGAATAAGAAGATAAAATTAGGCCCAATCTAAAAAAAAAGGATTTATTTTAATGAAAGAAAATAAATAAGAATGAGTTTTAGTCTTACCAAACGAAAACCATCAGGCAATTTGTATTGCGGTCAAACATCAAATATTTGTTTTGGATTATGTATTATCGGTGTCTCGAATGCTGTGCATACGTATTGCAGCGCACCAGTGTTTGATATTTTTCTGTATATGTACAACTATAAAAAGCAACAAAAAAAAGCAAAAAATAAAATTTAAAATTAACTCACTCATCTGTGCCAGGTAGCAATGTTTACGATTAATCGATAACTCCACGAATGATTATAAAAGTCAAGTCACAAATTAAAATTTAATTTTATATTGTATTATTTATCTAGCAAATTCCTTTATAAAACGTATAAATTTATATTATACGTCACACAGCAGCCAACAGGTAATTTCTCAAT
Organism: Rhagoletis pomonella; assembly: GCF_013731165.1. Lineage (NCBI taxonomy): Eukaryota > Metazoa > Arthropoda > Insecta > Diptera > Tephritidae > Rhagoletis > Rhagoletis pomonella. The sequence goes on along the minus strand of NW_023470480.1, from coordinate 2,543 downwards.
GACAAGCGGTACATAAACAAGTAAGAAAGTCTAAGTTCGGGCGGAACCGAACATTAAATACCCGGCGCAAGTATTAAATATATGTTTTTTCACCTTTCCGAAACCTTCCGCTAGATGGTAAGCCGGGGTGTATCAATTTTGAGTAAATTAGCGTCCTTCAATTTCGAAATATTGAAGTTTCAAGCATTTCTAAAATTTACCGTTATATGAGAAGCGGCCGTTATTTTAGTCCGATTTCAATAATTTTCAACATTTTGCTTTTATGTGGCAAGCACAATAACCATACCGAGTTTGGTAGATATTGGTATAACGGTTACCGATATACTTATATGTGATCATAAGTGGGCGGTGCCACGCCCATTTTCCAAAATTTTACCACAAACGTATTTCTTGGTAAAGAATTGTTGCAAGCATCAATTTTGAATAAATTAGCTTCAATATTTACTGATTTATCGAAGATTATGTATTTCTCTAAATTACCGTTATATGGGAGGTGGGCGTGGTTATTGAGCGATTTTAAAAATTTTCGGCCATTTGGTATGTTGTGCGAAGACCAAGAACTGTGCCAAGTTTGGAAGAAATTGGTGCAGCGGTTACCAAGATATACACATGTAACCATAAGTGGGCGTGGCTACGCCCATTTTCCAAAAATTTATAATATTCTTATTTTTCGTCTAAAAATTATTGTAAATATCAATTTTGAGTGAATTATCTTCAGTAGTTACTAAAATATCGCAGTTTTCGTATTTCTGGAAATTACCATTATATGGGAAGTGGGCGTGGTTATTGTCCGATTTCGCCCATTTTCAATACCAACCTACCTTGGATTAACAGAAACCTACATACCAAATTTCGTTGAGATATCTCAATTTTTGCTCGAGTTATCGTGTACACGGACAGACGGACAGACGGACAGACAGACATGGCTTAATCGATTTCTTTTTTCATTCTGATCACTTATGTATACATTTGTCTATATCTATCTCGATTCGTTTTGGCTGTTACAAACAACCGTTATGTGAACAAAATTAATATACCCTTGTGCACAAGTGCGCTCGGGTATAAAAATATGATGAAATATTAAACGAAAATATTCATATATTGTACGAATTAAAAAAACATGTTTCTGCATAAGTACTATGTACGAAAATCTATACATATAATAAAATTGTAACAGGTCGATGTCTGTACATTATAGATATTAAAGAAAAATGAATGTGGGGGTATTTATTAGAGCACCAGAAGCCAAATCAACCATTTTTAGAATTTTTGTCTGTCTGTATGTTTGTATGTTCGTTCGCGCATCACTCGAAAACGAATGCATGGATTTCAATGCAGTTTTTACCGATGTATTGCTAGAGGTCTAACTCAAAATATAAGAAGAAAAAACTTAGAGAGTTGCCACCTGTTTGAAAATTGGAGTTTAAGTAAATTGATAAGAAAAAATTAATTTTGCAATATGAGCTTCAAAAGAAAGAGGCTGAAGAAGGCTTACTGCCAAAAATGTTTTTTAAAGTTGCCACCTGTTTGAAAATTTACATTTAATTTAATTTATAAGATAAATTGATTATTGCAATATGGGTATCAAACTGAAGGGGTTTAGGAAATTTTATTCCCGCAAATATTTTTAGGGAGGGCTGCCACCTGTTTGAAAATTTTATTGTATTAAATTGATAAAATAAATGAAATCTATATCTACATCTATACATATAATAAAATTGTAACAGGTCGATATCTGTACCTTATAGATATTAAAGAAAAATTAATGTGGGGGTCTTTATTAGAGCACCAGAAGCCAAATCAACCATTTTTAGAATTTTTGCCTGTCTGTCTGTCTATCTGTCTGTCTGTATGTTTGTTCGCGCATCACTCGAAAACGAATGCATGGATTTGAATACAGTTTTCACCGATGTATTGCTAGAGGTCTAACTTAAAATATAGGAAGAAAAAAATTAGAGAGTTGCCACCTGTTTGAAAATTGGAGTTTAAGTAAATTGATAAGAAAAAATTAATTTTGCAATATGGGCGTCAAAAGAAAGAGGCTGAAGAAGGCTTACAGCCAAAAATTTTTGTTTGGAGTTGCCACCTGCTTGAAAATTTACATTTAGTTTAATTTATAAGATAAATTAAATATTGCAATATTGGCATCAAACTAAAGAGGCTGGGAAATTTCAATGCTGAAAATATTTTTAGGGGATTTGCCAACTGATTGAAAAATTGTATTCATTAAAATTTGTAAAATAAATGAAATAATGCAATACGAATATTAAACTAAAGAGGATTATGAAGCTTATTTTTGAAAATATTCTTGAAGCGGGTTGCCACTTATTTGAAAACCTTAATTCAGCTAAATTTATAATATAAACTAAGTGTTGCCATATGGATATCAAACGAGAGTACTTGAGAATAATAAAATTGCAACAGGTCGATATCTGTACATAATAGATGTTAAAGAAAAATTAAGAGGGGGTTTATTAGATCAACAGAAGCCAAATATAAAATTGTGGTATGTTTGTAAGCGCATCACGCAAAAGCTAATGTAT
>NW_023470479.1:4483-4900 GCF_013731165.1 Rhagoletis pomonella | reverse complement strand
TTTGTTCCGGCAATGTATGCATGTAACGTAGCCACTTCAATAATAAACTAAATGGGACAAAAATATAAGCACATACATACAGGTATGTGTGTGCGGTCAAGGGTGTTAAGCAGCGCTCCCATTTAGGTTCGGATGTATTTAAAACGTTATTTGGCTTATACTTAGGTAATTATAATCTAATATTACTTTATATTGTCTAACTTATCCCTTTTAATTTTTTTTCTTCCAATTTATTCCTTTATTAATTTTTTTTTCATTTTATTGTAGTAATTTACTCTCACCACAATTGATGGCAAACATTTTTTAAAAACAATTAAGCTATCTTCTCGTACAAAAACAAGTTTTTTTTGAGAAAATCTGTATTAATCTGAATCTTGTTATCAATAAAGAAAAAAAAAAAAAAAAAAAAAAAAAAAT
>NW_023470479.1:0-4383 GCF_013731165.1 Rhagoletis pomonella | reverse complement strand
AAAAAAAAAAAAAAAAAAAAAAAAAAAAAAAAAATTACCATTTGTATGAAAAAGTCATGAACAACATCCATATAAGCGGAGCCCAAAGTCACTGGAGACTTAACATAGCCGTACAAGACACTTAAGTGACTAATGCATGACATTAGCTACGGGGACCAGTTTCTAATAGTGCGAGTGTGTTATTGAAAAATTGTGAGTGTATTGCAGCTTGCTTTCAGGTTCTTGATCGTGTAACGTCGAAGCTAATTTAGTTTGAATCTGCTCATTGGTGGACCATGAAGAAACTAACGATAATCTTAAATTTTTATATGAGAATTGAAGTCGGTTTTGTTTTTTGCTTCAAAATTACTTGTTATTATTATACTAATACCAAGTACAACTGATACGTGTACCTTTTTGCAATCAGTAAATGTTAAACTGTTTTGGAAAATGGGTTTTCAAAAAATTTATTGGTTTTATTTCATATTGATACTTTGATACTTGAAATAAAAAAGTGATGAATTTTTGGTCTCTTCTCTGCTACAATTTCTACAAGCCAGCGGTCACACTGCTTGTTTGTTCGCTTGTTGTCAAAAAATATACATATATGTATATGTACGTATGATACTGGGTTATTTAAAATGATACAAATTATTACTAATAAAATTAAATAAATAACTATTTGACACATACTTCCGGATTTATTGAATATTGGAAAATAAATATATGTACTTATGTAAGTTTTAATTTTGCAATTGCATAACTTGGCAAGTGCACATTTGCTCGCTCCCCCGCGCCGCGCCGCCCCAACCTTTCTCCGCAAAAACTGGTTTTGTGTTTTCCAAACAAAAATTTTAAAAAGCGCAATAAAACCATAATGGCTTTATTTCCATTTCTAGTTGGAAATGAGGCCGTATCGAACTTATGGTTTTGTTTCCAATCGCCAAGCGAATTAAAGCATTAATGGCCTTATTGCGTATGGTGTTATTGAACCCCACCACTAGGACATATCCCGAATTCGAATAAAAAATTTCCCACAGCTCTAGAATTTTCGATTCAATTCCACAAAAAAACCAAAATTTTGTGTGTATTCCTCCGACTTAAAGTCTGGTAAAATATTGCTGAAGTTTAAATTTTTTTTAATATTTTCATACTTTGCGTTATCAAATTTAACCCTAGAACGCTTTGAATATTTCGCTGTACGAGACAAGAAATATCACGGTGGTTTTTAAATAAGGTATTTGTAATGTTTATGCGTAGTTTTCTAAAACTTTACTTAATAGTACTCCTTGGCTAGGGTAGGATTTATTCTGCCCTTATAAACTAATTTCAAATTGAATTGTAAAAAAAAAATCTTAATGTGGGCGGAAAGGAGCGCAGGAGAGCGCAATTAAGACGTCTAAGTTTAAATAAATTCTTCAATATTAACCTTTTCACTGCTTTAAGTATAATTTCAGATAACCATTTTACGACTGCCACTATTTTATTTGTCATTAAATAAGTAACTAAACTCCAGCATAGCGTCTATTGTGTTTACGAGTTCATATTTAATATTTCGTGCCGTTGACCTTTTTGTTCAAAAACTGCAGTATCCTTAGCAACCAACAGCCATTGAGTCAAGGATGTCATCAAGCCGTTAGGCACGTTTGTCCTGTTATTCACGCTATATTGTTTGATTACCCCAATAAAACTGTTATTATACTTGTTGTTGCTAAATATTAGTTATGCAAGAGTAGCATACATACATACATAATCGTACATACTACATACATATGTTGAACATTAGATCGTACCAGAAAAAAAATAGCCATACATCCCTGAGTCTAAAATATTTTTGCAATGCAATTTCGAAAAGAATATAGGGGTATTCTCTGAGGCTTGCAAAGCCCTTGCACGGTGCACGGATTGCACGGTTTGCAAAGCTGTCCCATACGAAAACCGGTTTTAACCGTGCAATCCGTGCAATCTGTGCACCATGCAAGGGCTTTGCAAGACTCAGAGAATACCCCTTATATATTTTCGGCCACACGCAGCGATCGCCGTTTAAATATTTCGACATATCTTCGGCGTTTACATTAGGGTCTTAGAATATGATATGTACATCGAAGAGACAATTTTCTTGTTCCAAAGTTCATTGACCTCAAGTACCCCTTCTAGTACTTATGCACCAGATCTCAGTTCTATCACCTTAAGAACCAGCCTAATGTCAGTAAAATAAAAGCTCGCAAAAAATCATGAAAAAATTTCCTAAGGAAGACTTTCGATTTGAAGACAATTTCGAACTTTTTTTTGCCGAACGAAGGGGTCGCTATTTACATTTTTCGTCATAATCACGGCTTTTATGGTCGGATTTTAAAGTATGAAAAACTGGTGTTCTGGTCAAATTTTATAGTACACACTCAGCAGATTTCAGTTCTTATCACCTTAACTGACTACCCTAATATGAGTAAATTAAAGCTCTCCAAAAATCGTACAACTTTTGCTGTTTCAGTAGAACTCTTTAAAAATCAAATTTTTATTGTCGAATGTAGGTGTCACCAAAAAATTTAAAAAGGAGACCCCTAAATTTTAAAATTTTTTTAAATAAAAATTTTAGAGATCGCGTTGCAAAAATATGTTAGACTCAGGTGTGTTCTCGGAAGGTGGTACGGTCTAATGGACATACTATTTATATAAGGTTCGACCATTTTCTCATACTAATAATAGTAGATTGGCGCTTACACAATATGTTAGTATTTCAGCGAGTTTCTCACCTGATTTGTGGCGTGCGCTTTGATGTTGCCTCAAGCCACTAAATCATTGATTTTAATACAATTTTGATAAAAGTTCTATATCGGTGTATGAAAGTTGAGTATTTCTCCATCTAAAATCAGAACTTACAAGATCATATGTATAAGCTGTTCTTCCATATGCTCGCATATATGTACATGCATATTTGCATAGTTAGCATAAATATTTCTTACCTCTGTGTTTATTAAAGCCAAACAACAAACTCAAGAGGCGCTCGCACTTGCACTAAATGCGCCCTGTTGCTGTTGGCAACTAACAAAGAAAACAAAACTCCGGCGACACTTTGCGCTATTTACATACACTTGAGCTTCTTCGTTTATGTTGTCGACAAAAGTTTCTCCATTCATGAAATTCTCATCATTTCACATTTAACTTTTACTCAGGGCCAAATTAATTTATGCAGTGTCATATTATTAAAACATAGCTCGGCTTAATAGCCAAAGCAAAATTGCTACAGCTCAATGGCATAGTTGTTAAGTGTACGAACAGGAATTTTACATATGTATGTACATATAATTGATTGGAGCATAAATACTTGTGTATGTACACTGCCGCAACAAAGTATTGACACAGCAATTTTTGCACAATATATGCAACAATTTTCATTCTAATATTTTTCCGCTGATTTCGTATAAAAACATGGTTCATTCTACAACAAAAAACATACAAATATAATTCCTAAACTTTGTGGAAAACTCGCGAAAATTCAGCAAATTTTCATGAAAATTTTCAACTTTTTTATCAGATTTTTTAGATTTTTTTTAAGTATGCAGATTTGTAGGCCAATCAATTTTACTTTAATAAAGTGCAAGTTTTAGGTAGCTAGGAATTACCGCATTTTTTTCTCGCAGTCTCTTCCATAATTTTTTTTTTCCAAAATACTTTATATGGAAAAAAGCAAACCACCCAACAAAAAAAAAAATCAACACGATTTTTGACTAACTCCAAACTTGAATTTTTTACTAGAATTTAATGGGCTGCAAAACTGCATACTCAAACAAATTCTAAAAAATCTGATTACAAAGTGGAAAGCTTTGATGAAAATTTGCTGAATTTTCGCGAGTTTTGCACAAAGTTAAGGAATTATATTTTTATGGTTTTTGTTGTTGAATGAACCATATTTTCATACAAAATTGGCGGAAAAATATTAGAATAAAAATTGTTGCATATATTGTGAAAAATTTGCTGTGCCAATACTTTGTTCCGGCAATGTATGCATGTAACGTAGCCACTTCAATAATAAACTAAATGGGACAAAAATATAAGCACATACATACAGGTATGTGTGTGCGGTCAAGGGTGTTAAGCAGCGCTCCCATTTAGGTTCGGATGTATTTAAAACGTTATTTGGCTTATACTTAGGTAATTATAATCTAATATTACTTTATATTGTCTAACTTATCCCTTTTAATTTTTTTTCTTCCAATTTATTCCTTTATTAATTTTTTTTTCATTTTATTGTAGTAATTTACTCTCACCACAATTGATGGCAAACATTTTTTAAAAACAATTAAGCTATCTTCTCGTACAAAAACAAGTTTTTTTTGAGAAAATCTGTATTAATCTGAATCTTGTTATCAATAAAGAAAAAAAAAAAAAAAAAAAAAAAAAAAT
>NW_023470478.1:0-4901 GCF_013731165.1 Rhagoletis pomonella | reverse complement strand
CCGCCACGAAACCTCACGTTCTATAGAAACGCATGAGGAAAGGGTGTCGCGTCTGTCTGCTGATCGCACGCAACATGAAATCACGCGCTCTCTAGAAACGCATGAGGAAAGAGTGTCGCGTTTGTCTGCTGACCGCACCCGCCACGAAATCACGCGCACTCTAGAAACAAATGAGGAAAGAGAGTCGCGTTTGTCTGCTGACCGCATCCGCCACGAAATCTCACGTTCTGTAGAAACGCATGAGGAAACGGTGTCGCGTATGTCTGCTGATCGCACGCAACATGAAATCTCGCGTTCTGTAGAAACGCATGAGGAAAGAGACTTGCGTTTATCTGCTTCTCGAATTCGTTACTGTGATAGACAGGAAATTAACGCTCATCACCAGGAAGAAGAAAGGAGTCGTGTGCAAGAACTGCGACAATCACAACACATTGACATCCGAATGGTGCACTTAGAGGAAGACCGTATGCGCCATGTCGTTCTTAGGCTGCCTGTTCGCGATGATGATGCTTCCATGGTATGCGATTCGGAAGATTTACAATGGACAGAAATAGAAAAAAGTGCATTTTATTATAACCCGTTAATAAAATATGCCGATAATACTAATCTTGGCTCAAGGAACAAAAGATGCGCGCATTGCCGTGCCCTGAAGTGGGATGGAGAACCCAAAGGAATGTGTTGCTCATCTGGCAAAGTTCATTTAGAAAGGATACAAGAACCACCAGAACCTTTGAAAGGATTGTTGAATGGAGAACATCCGCAATCGAAACACTTTTTAAGCAATATACGGGCCTATAACAGTGCATACCAGATGACTTCATTTGGAGCAAATCAGATCATTGAGGGGGGCATTTATGCCTACTTTCAAGATACAGGGTCAAGTCTACCATCTAATCGGCTCTTTGTTACCGACCGATGTTCCAAGGTTTCTGCAAATATACTTTGTAGATAATTACCAAGAGCAAGCAAATATTAGGCAGCAACATATCCCTAATTTAGACTCGGGTTTGGTAAGCAGTCTACAAAATATGCTTCATAATGTGAACCCGTACGTCAACAGCTTTAAAGCGGCACTTGAATCCGTCTCAGATGACGAGTGCAGTAATTACAAGTTTGTAATTACTGCTGATAAAAGGCCAATTGGATCACATCCGGGTCGCTATAATGCACCAACCACAAATGAAGTCGCTGTCCTGTTAGTCGACCAGGATTGCGATCGGAGGGACATTGTGATATGCACTCATGACGATCGACTTCAAAGAATCAGTGAGACTCATCGCGCTTATGATTCGTTGCAGTATCCTTTAATGTTTTGTCGTGGTGAAGACGGATACAATTTTGGCGTATATAATGTTGATCCTCGCACGGGTGCTCCGAATTTTAATAAAAAAACTTCTGCAATGCAGTTCTACAGTTTTTTAATCCAATTACGCGAGAATGAACACATCTTCTTACACCGGTTTCGGGGCCTTTTTAATCAATTTTTAGTGGATGTATATGCAAAAATTGAAACTGAACGATTAGTATTCATACGCGCCAATCAGAAGAAACTACGTGCGGAAAATTACATAGACCTAAGAGATGCGTTACAACACGATGCTGATGCAGAAAACTTAGGTAGGATGATAATTCTCCCTTCCACATTCACTGGTAGTCCCAGATACATGGCCGAGCGAACTCAAGACGCCTTTTGCTATGTTAGAAAGTATGGGGGCGCAGATTTGTTTATAACTATGACAACCAATCCTAAATGGCTCGAAATAGAAAACAACTTGCTTCCTGGCCAGGTTTCATACGACAGGCACGACTTGATTTCTCGAGTGTTTCATTTAAAACAAAAACGCTTGATATATCTTCTTACAAAAGAAAAACTATTCGGAGCGGTCCGCTGCTATATGTTTTCAATCGAATGGCAAAAGCGTGGGTTGCCTCATTCGCACAACCTTTTATGGCTCGAAGAGAAGATTAGGCCGAACGAAATTGATCGAGTTATTAGTGCGGAAATCCCGAACCCAGACACCGATCCCATTCTACACAACATTGTCAAAACCAACATGATTCATGGCCCATGTGGCTCATTCAATACAAACTCACCTTGCATGAAGGAAGGCCTTTGTACGAAGAGGTTTCCGAAAAAGTTCGTAAACGAAACTGTTACTGGTGAAAATGGATACCCATCTTACCGCCGCCGAGCACCTCAAAATGGCGGTTTCACTGCCGAAGTAAATATGCGCGGACAATACGTTTCAGTTGACAATCGGTGGGTAGTGCCTTATTCGCCAGTACTTTCTCGAGCATTTGAAACTCATCTGAATGTAGAATACTGCGCTAGCGTGGAATCGATAAAGTATATCTGCAAGTACGTAAATAAGGGAAGCGACCAAGCGACATTTGGTTTACAGAGCAGTGATCGTGACGAGGTGACCAAATATCAATCAGGTCGCTATATAAGTACTTCGGAAGCAGTGTGGCGAATACTTGGCTTTTCCATCCACGAACGACATCCTCCTGTAATGCATTTAGATGTCCATTTGGAAAACGGGCAGCGGGTGTATTTTAATCCTGAAAATGTAAGGGAACGTCTAGAAAATCCTCCCTCTACCACACTCTTGGCGTATTTCAATCTGTGTCAACAAGATAGTTTTGCACAAACGCTCCTGTACAATGAAATACCGTCCTACTACACATACAATAAACAAAGAGGAGTATTTAATAGACGCCGACGCGGTCAGCCTGTGGAGGGGTTTCCAGATGTCCATCGCGAGAACGCAATAGGACGAGTGTATACGGTGCATCCAAGTAATAGTGAGTGCTATTACTTGCGGCTTTTGTTGCACACAGTCAGGGGAGCCACTTCATATAAATATTTGAAGACTGTCAATGGCGTTGAACATTCTACCTTTCACGGAGCTTGCTGTGCACTGTGTCTGCTAGATGACGACCGAAATTGGTTTGAAACTCTTGAAGAGGCCGTTGTCAGTGAAACTCCCAGTCGACTGCGGCATTTGTTTGCAGTTATGATAGTGTTCTGCGGACTTTCCCATCCTGTACAGCTATGGGAGAAATATCAGCGGCATCTGTTAGAAGACTTTCTCTTCGCGGCTAGGCGAGCTGATGGAGATAGTATTGCAGGTTCTGATGAGCGTGTTATTAATCGTTGTCTTTCGTCGCTTCAAGACATTGTTATTTCAATAAGTGGCAATCCTTTGAGTCATTACGGTCTTCCAGAGCCGCAGGAAACCACGGAAGCTCAGCGAGTTAGTAGAGAGTATGCAGCGGAGACAAATTACAGTTATTCTGCGATGACCGAAATTGTAAACAATAATTCTGGGACCCTTACCGATGAACAAAAGTCTGTATATAACAAAATATTAACAAGTGTCAATAAACAGGATGGCGAAACATTTTTTTTGGACGCCCCTGGTGGTACAGGCAAAACCTTTTTGACTCGACTACTACTAGCTGAAGTGAGACGACAAGGGAAGATAGCACTAGCTGTCGCCTCATCGGGTATTGCTGCCACTTTACTCCCTGGAGGCAAAACTGCCCACACTATGTTTAAGATACCCTTGAACCTCGATATAAATGAAACCCCAGTTTGTGCCGTATCGCGAAATAGTGAAAAGGCGAAGATTCTTGCAGAGTGCAGCCTAATCGTTTGGGATGAGTGTACGATGGCGCACAAGAAGGCCGTGGAAGCAGTCAATCGCACTCTCCAAGACATCCGACGAAACAATCACATCATGGGAAGAATAACTGTTTTGTTTTGTGGGGATTTCCGTCAGACTCTACCCGTTATAACCCGCGGAACCAGAGCTGATGAGGTGAACGCATGCCTCAAATGCTCCGTACTCTGGCCACGGGTGCAGAAATTGAGTCTGACGCGCAACATGAGAGCACACTTAGGCGGCAACCCCCGTGCGCAAGAATTTTCAGATGCTTTGCTAAAAATCGGCGAAGGTTCATTTCCCGAATCGAATGGATTAGTAACCCTACCAGAGAATCTTTGTAAGATTGTACCTTCGGTGGAGGAACTAATTTATTCAGTTTATGGAGATGTATCTCAAATAACGCATAAGGACAACAATTCTTGGCTTTGCGAGCGAGCAATACTTACGCCCAAAAATGACCAAGCAGCTGCCATAAATCACAGCATTTTGGAAAAAGTTGCAGGAGACGAGGTGATATACCGGTCAATAAACATAGTTTTGGACCGAACCGATGCTACCACTTATCCAGTAGAGTTTCTTAATTCTCTTTCTGCCCCCGGACTCCCTGCGCATAACATCGTCCTGAAAGTGGGTATTCCGATTATGTTGCTTCGGAACTTAACCCCTCCAAAGTTATGCAATGGAACCCGCCTTAAAGTGATGTCGCTTCGAAATAATATTATAGAAGCAGAAATTCTTACGGGCTGTGGAGCTGGTGAAGTAGTTTTCATACCACGCATACCCCTAATTCCAAACAATTTCCCATTCCAATTTAAACGTGTGCAGTTTCCCGTGAGCGTATGTTTCGCTATGACCATCAACAAGTCGCAAGGTCAGACACTTCGAGCCGCCGGTGTCGATCTCAGAACGAACTGTTTCTCACACGGACAACTATATGTTGCTTGCTCACGCGTAACTAGCTCGGACAATTTGTTTATAATGGCTAATATGGGTAGAACATCAAATGTTGTATATAAAGAAATTCTTTAGTTTTTATTGTTTCGTTTTGGATAACAATAAACGTTTTTACCTATCCATCCCAGTCTTTTTTATTGGTATTTGATTCTCAACTGTCTCCGTAAAATTAAAAATATTATCTATAGATTCTAAATTCCACGCATACGAAGTCGCGGGCAAAAGCTAGTATATAATATGTATGTACATATGTATGTATAGACATACATAGATTAC
>NW_023470477.1:0-4901 GCF_013731165.1 Rhagoletis pomonella | reverse complement strand
ACAATAGAATAAAGTAGTAGCAACAAGCATTAGGTAAATAGTAGCCATGGTGGGCTATTTAAAGTTGAAATGGTCGGTGGTTATAAAACATTTTCTTAAAATGGCTTTCGCTGTTCTTTTAATTGTATATCTTTCTATTAACTTGGTCAGCATTTCTTTAACTGAATTCGAGAAATTATCTTGTATTGCATAGAAATTGAGAAATCTGCTCGCAATCGAAAGCCAAAACAGATGCCAAAGTCTATTGGGAAATAATGCCTTGAACTATTTCATTATGATTTTTTTAGAACTATATTTGAAGATATACATATATGTGAGTTCCAGTAATGGAAAAAATAAATATGTACTATACTAAGAACAATGGTATTTACTCAAGTAGCACACTGGTGTATAACCTGGTGTAAATTTACGAATTTTGGTACAAATCTGATTAATTATACCAAAATTCACAAATTTACACCAAGTGATACACCAGTGTGCTACTTGAGTAGGTAACGATTTTTTAATAAATGATCGACTACCATGTACTTAAGTATTTGGAATGCCACTAAATACCTAGTATGATAGTATTTATATATTTTGAGTATTTATTCTAACTACATTAGATAGATAAATGATCGAGTACCATGTACTTAAGTATTTGGAATGCCACTAAATACCTAGTATGATAGTATTTATATATTTTGAGTATTTATTCTAACTACATTAGATAGATATCTTTACTTATTTTCACAGGACTAAATACTGAGTAAAACAATATTGAGTTTTTTTTTACCAGACGAAATACTGCGTATACGATTTCTTAGTGTTTTTGGCTTCACTATATAAATACTGGATAAAAAGTAGTCCTTTCACGAAGCGTATCATTAATTTGGCAATGTCTAAAGTATGAAAGCAAAGAATGTCCGATTATTGCTTATTTTCCTGGACTATCTAGAATTTAGAAATGTACTAAATATTTTAGTACTTCATCATTTAGTACCATCAACTCATAATAACCAAGGTTACTTCGCTTTAGTATTAAGGCATCTCTAAATACTAAGTTTATCGATATTTACTCTCCAAACAGGTACTTTAGTAATTCCGTGACATCTTTTCTCGCACTTCTTCTACTGACATCCTTGGTATAGCTGTACCATTGGGTGTTTAACTTGTTTATCAAACTGAAGCCATATTCCATTATATATTAAATATAAAATATTCTATTTTTATTTTCCATTCTTTTACATAAATCTCGATGCCTGGAGCTCTCATTTTTGCCGCAACGGCGACTTGGCGGTTTCCAAATGGTCCATGGACGGTTTTGCAAAATCATCGACGATATTTATTGCTACATAATACTGAGATGAAGGGTATGAGAGACTCATAGCACTGAATTGAGAAGTACGATAGCTATGGCTTGTATATTTTGATAAACTTATCATTCTAAGTATGGATTCAGAATACGACCTCACATTATTGTTTAAAAAGTTTTTCGGTCACTTGTATATACTGTGATAATAACACTGCTGGGAAAATATCAAGTTTTCAAATGACACAAAAAAAACGCCGTGACACGTAAACTTAATTTTTGCTGAAACCAAATGATGAAATTGTAAACATTAATGAATATATTGAAAAAAGGCAGAGCGGGACACATTAAATATGGCGGAAACGTCATTGCGAAATCCTAAAACCCCTACTGAAAAACTCTTTATTTGAGAGTGATAAACTTTAAATTAGTAAAAATGTTTAATTCAAACATAGCACTTAAATTCAGAGATTGAATCTACATCCACTCTCTATATATATATTTAGAACAAATTAATAGCAAATTAGGATTTGCGTAAGTATAATTCACCGACTGAGCGAATAAAAGTAAATAAAGAAATGTGCGTAGGTGGCAATACTGCGATAATAGCAACTGCGACACATGTTGTGCTCATTAAATTGTGAAAGTAAATGAAACAACAATTGTGTTATATTTTTTGCTCATTACTACATGTAAGTATGTATATAAATGATAAAAATAATGACAGTATTTGGAAATGTAATAATAGGCAATTTTATTCGCAGACAATGCGAAGGCACAATTAAATTCAAGTTATGTACATTAGGGCGTTTCACTAAAACCCACTTTGCTGATTTTTCTAACCATTTAATCGCATTGAGACACCTGTTCTGGCCTAAAATCATTAAAGGATTTTTTAGAGATTCTTTAAAGGTCATTTGGAGGGCGCTATTTAATTTTTTCGTAAAATAAGAGCTATTTGCAAAAAAAAAAAATCTTTTACATTTCCATGATTTTAGTAAAAATAATTAATTTAGAGGATCTTTTAATTACTTTAGTGCAAACAATGCTGCCATAAAATGTGTTATGAATAAACAAATGTGTCGCAGAACCATCGTACTTGCTTAAAAAAATCAAAATGTAGAATTTTTTTCACTATAAACAAAAAATAATAATTAACAATTAAAGAAAAAATACAAGTAACTCATTTGTAATTGGAAGAATGAATGTTTAATATGGTATATGGTATTAAAACAATACATTTATATAATTACGGCGGTTATTTTTTATAAAAATATAGTTTTTTATTTAAAAAAATCAATATAATTCCAAGTTTTTAAGTTTGTGCAATATTTGAACAAAAAAATACAACGGTAATAGTTTCGATTTCCTCAAAACATGTTCGGCACACAATTTTGTAGTCTAAATTTTGTTAGTTGGGACTTGCCGGTGATTTTGAAGGTGTTGCTCATTTCTTTTCATATGAAAAAGCATTGTGTGGATGCCACGTGCAACTTAAGTCAAATTTCTTCTTTCTCTATTACCCGCATTAGTATATTACTTACTAGTGAACCTTAATGGCGTTAAAATGCCAAAATTTAATTTAACATTTAAAAAAAAAAACTTAAAAACATTCCAAATGTTAATCACAGTTACAAGCGATCCATGTACCATCTAAATCCGTCCAGCCGTTTCTGTACCGCCACCAACAGGCCAAGCTCGTTAAGTTTTTAATATTCTTAAAAACAGTGTAGATCTGAAGACTTTCACATAAAAATGCCTTGCGCGCATTATATACAGGGTGTCCCAGAAGTAACCTGCCAAACTTGAGGAGAAGGCAGGTGGGGTGGTGAGCTCCCTGATAAGCAAACATTTTTCAGGTAAAAGTGTCACCGTTTTTGAAATATTTAAATTTTTTTGAATTAAAGAAAAATCGTGCCTTTTCATGTATTTTCTTTAACTGCATCTACAAACCGGGCACTACTTAGTAAATTTTTTATGTAAAATACTTACAGATAGTTGCCTCTCCATACTCAGATGCAATGTAGTTAAAATATATTAAGGAACCATCATAAAATTAGGACTATTTCTGGATTTTTAACTTTTTGATATTTTCTTCCCCAACTTTGACTATCTGTGGTGAAAAAAAAGTACTGAGCTATAACTTTACATTACATAAAAAAATTGCTCATTTAATAGATATTTCAGAAATGTGCCACTCTTACTATTTCGAATAGAAAAAAAGTTATAGCCGCTTTTGTGGGTAAAGGACTGAGACACGCTAGAATGTATTTAATAGATTTAAATTTAAGTTGCTCTTGTTACCGACCAATGACATGCTAAATAGTACAAAAGTACATTATGACCAGTTTTTTACTTTTTTTTTAATAAAATTCCTCCAAATATGCCATACAAAAATGATTTTTTGGATAACTACAATTCATAGGGCAATGGCAATGCAAACTTTTAAATGAAGACAGAAGATAACATAAAAACAATCACAATTTGATATGCCTAAATAAATTTATTTCAATTGTAATTTTTATCCAATTTTACCCCAAACAAATTAAACGTTTACAATTTTGCGTGTACAAATACAAATGCTGAGGATCAAAAATAGGTGGCAAAAGTGTTTTTAAATTTAAGTCTTCATTAACATCTGTCATCTGACATTGCTATATAAATTTCAATTAAGTGATGAATTTAGTTGAATAAAATAAAGCCCTTCCAAACACATTGCGATTGATAAACATCTTTTAGTAATTAATTTAACAATTTGAATTTAACTTTTTAAACCAATGGCAACCATCATCAAACACCTCGAAAATATTCTAAATGTTCTAATTAAAGATTTCTCACCACTCTCTTCTTATGTACTCATATTTTAGTATTTTATATAACTTCGGTATGATTTATTTAAATTCGAATTTTTAAACAGGTGGAAACGCTGTTCAAAATATCTTAAAACTAAAACCTTCGTGAAACTCTTTCATTTGAAAGCCACATTTTTATATTTCAAATGACTTACGTATAATTTTTTTAAATTTGAATTTTCAAAGACGTTTCAATCCCACTAAAAATTATTTCAGACTTAAAGCTTTTTAAATCTCCTTCCTGTGATCCCCAAATTGTGATACATATCTCAATTACCTAAATGCCTCAATAATATCTGGTCAAGATAGAAAGCCTTTTCAAAAACACATCGATTGACACCCCTATTGTAATAACTCACTTAACTTTTCAAATAATTTGAATTATATTAAACTTCATTGCACCCCTACAGGCCAAGCCCTTTAATTTGATATCTCAGATTAGAAAATCTAATTGATGAAAATAAGAAAAAATGGGTAATTTTCTGCATAACACTGATAAGTTATTTTAATTTTAATCTCAATCTCAATCTCAATCTCAATCGTAACCCCAATCGTGAACAACCATCCTTGCCATCTCCTACGTTCTGCTGCCACTTTTTCTTTGAAATTAGAACCCAACGAGTATGTCGCCGTAACGATGTTTTTATTCACTCCTTACCGAATGCAAAGAAATTTCACTTCAAAAATCGTCCATCATACTTTGTTTTTTGCAAAAGAAAGAAAAAAATAAAAATGGCGACCTCTAATTGAACTTCGAA
>NW_023470476.1:0-4901 GCF_013731165.1 Rhagoletis pomonella | reverse complement strand
TTTTTGCTCTCCTAAGTCCGAAATGAAGCAAACCACGGCCGCAACCAGAAGTCAATGAGTGCCACAGACAGACAGAATGACAGTCAAAGCTACGCTGAAAAGCATATTTTTATCAGCTAAATAGTCACATAGCAACACGCGCGTACAAAATGCGCAAAAGGCATAGAAGCAAGCCATGGAAAGAAGAGTAACTAAATAAAAGAATACAACCGCGGGAGCAGGCAACAATGTGCAGCTGCAGCAAAGATAAAGGCAGCCAGACAGACATGCTCGTACAATGAAAAAAGAAACAAACAAGCAAACAAACTAATAGAATTAAAATAGCCAAGCAGTCGAGGCGCGCGCGAAGCTGAGCTGGTCAAATAGAAAAGTGGATGAAAGAGTTTATGCCTGTGTTTCTGTGATTTGAATGCCGGCGCATGTGGCAGCAAGCAAGCAAGCAACAGTCAAAAGGCTCTTCCTCCAAATGCGCTTCCTCCTTTTAAGCTGCTGTGTCGGTTCGTGCGGCAAATGGACAGCACACTGTGGCTACACACCGCAAGGATGTCAGTAGTCAACTACTATCTGGAGTAGTAGTGGAAAGTAGAGAAATGTGGAGTAGCCGGTGGCAACAAAATGTGATTATTATTTTAAATCATTCGTTGTGTAAACTGACTGTGGTACAAACACATACTTAGTCATGTATGTGTGTTTAGAGTTGGCAGTATGCGTAGCCTGCCATTGGCGTAGTTTTGCTGCTTAATGTTGCCACAACAAGTCTGTAATTGAAGCTATTATGTAACTTAAACTCTGCAGGTGCCAAAGTGGCTTTTCATATTATATTTTATCTTATGCTTCTTGAGTTTTTGTTTTGGTTTATGTTGCTGTTGTTGTTGCTGTTTTTCGTATTAAAGTATTTATATTTTACCAACGGTGCGCACTTCTAAATGCTCTCTAATGCGTTGCTAACTAGCCGGAGGTA
Organism: Rhagoletis pomonella; assembly: GCF_013731165.1. NCBI lineage: Eukaryota > Metazoa > Arthropoda > Insecta > Diptera > Tephritidae > Rhagoletis > Rhagoletis pomonella. Next base: position 3,940 of record NW_023470476.1, on the reverse strand, counting down.
ATAAGAAACCTCAGAGCGTGGAAGTGACAAATTCTAATATCTCGAGAACGAAAATAGCAAGCGAAACAAAATCGATGGCGTTTTAAAGCTTTTGAGATGGAGAATAGTGTCGTTGTCAAAGTTATGGAGTTTTCATTTTTTTTTTTTTTGCCCTTTTGACCTTAAATCAGTATGCAGTGAACTTTTTAAAAAGTTTTAAACACATAGTCTTGCTGTTCTTGCATCAAAGAATCCGTTTCCGTGGTCGCAGGAGCCGAACAACGCGGACAAAAAAATGTTAAGACTTCATTAGATCATTTTTTAGGCTAAAAAAAAAAAAAACCACAAAATTTTACTTTTGAAGATTTGAATTTTTTGTCTATTTTTACCAAAAATGTAAAAAAAAAAAATTTTAAGAGGCGTTTTCGGTTCCTGCGATCATGGAAATGGATTCCTTGATGCAAGAGCCGCAAAAATGTGTGGTTAAAATTATTTAAAAGGTTTAGCGAACTTTTTTCAGGTAAAAAGAGGAAAAAAAATTAAAACCCCCCCCCTTTGAAGGTATAGAATTTTTTTCGCTAGCTATTCTCTATTGCGATGTACCCAGCAAACGAACCTATCTCAATCTTAAGCAAAAATCGGTCCTGCATGTTTCAGGCCTGTAGATACTAAATAAGAGTGCCACCAGGAAATAAAGAGCAATTATTTACTCAGTTAGCCAGGCAGCACTCCTAGCTTTATTTTCCCCTTATAGAAAGTCTAAGCTAATCAAATAATGCACGATGGAACTACGCTCGGTGACTCAGCCAATGCCAATCGATCTGGTTCCCGGCAATAGGAGCATAGGATTTCAGTCCTGACTAGCAACATGGAAGGCAATATACTGAACCAACCAGGATAAAAGAACCTAGTATAACCTGGGATGGTACATAAATGCTTTGCCGCGCTGTTTCTTTGTAGTAAGAGTTCTTACTGGCATAAAAACAAGGTACTTTGCTATTGCAATGCAAGTGGGTGCTGGACGAAAACTTTGAAATACAAGGTGGCAAAATCCTTCTGGCCACATGTAGACTGGGGGCGGTCCAGGGAGCTCTTCGGACTAAGCAAGGTACACCTTTCGCTAATGGTGGAAGTTCTAACTGGTCATTGCGTGATTGGTAAGCATGCGGTAAGGCTGAATATCGTCGATGATCCCTTTTGCACCGGTTTGGGTCGCACTTTTTTGCATACTCACTATTATAAGCTGTGGGGAATGGATCTCAGTTGTTTGAGGAGCTTTGTGGTGAGCAATTTGCGTTGTGCTTATAACGCTCTTGAGTGTGTAATGTATGTAATTTCAAAGTCCTACCTGCCTAATTAGTTAACAAAATTTTTATGCGATTCGTTTATTTGTTGTTATTATGAGTATCATCGGCTAAGTTAAAATTAGTTCGAATCGAAACGTGTGTTCGGTTGCTACCCAGAAGATACTTGGACCGGCCGCAAAAGAATTCTAGTACAAATATTACTTAATAAGAGAAATATTTTTGTGTTTGAAGTTTTTCATGGCAGACACGATAGCCGAGTGGTTATGGTTAACGTTGGGTCCCAACATTCGTTATCAACCAGACTGGATTCGCCCTTCGGCAGGTAATGGCAAGAGCTCAAAAAAAAAAAAACAAACAAAAAACAACTTTGTCCATCAGTTCTGTGATACACACCACAAACTGTGGGCGGATTTCACTAAAACATGTGGGCTGCAAATATTATTTTTTAATTATTCTTATTCCAAAAATCAACTTTAAAACTTAAGATTGATACATTCATCATCACTCTGTCGCTAGTGAAAATAGTTACTTATTTTCGCTTATATCTGCTATATTCTCTATTTCTTTCGTGTTGAACTAACCCAACCACAACCCTCACCAACACTGAAGCTGTGTATGTATTTTATGTCTGCTTTTGTACTTTATAGGCACTTACCAATGTTATTCCACTAACGCCTTCCCACCCTCCCGTTTGTAGTCACGCAATTATTATACTCTGGGGTCATGTAATCACCTTTGCTCGATTTGCACGTCCAGCTGAAAACGTTCGAAACAGCTAAACATTGCAGATTTTCTACCCCTCCGCTCATGCCTCCATATCTCTCTGCACCATTCCATTACTTACATAAATACAAATGGGCATAACATATGGGCTACTGGGTGGCATTCTAGTTAACTGTCTTTCTAACCAATAATGACCGCAAATAAATATATCTACATGCATATATCTCAACGTATGCGTTAATCGGCTGGCATACTGTCAACAGAGCTGTCATTATGGGCTGGTTTCTCCAACTCAACTTAACTTAGTTAAGCCAAATTTCGTGACTTAGTCAAGAATAAGCTGTGTAAATCGTAGGCTAACTTTTGACTTAAGTCCGAAAAGTGGCTAAACTAAGTTAAGTTGAGTTGGAGAAACCAGCCCTATGTGTCCATTACCTGAGTCGATCGTTGTTTATGTGTACTACACGTATTATGTATATGTAGGAACGCATGTGGGAGGGATTGCGCGATTAGAGCCGGGAGGGAGCCAAAGTGTTTTTGTGCTTCGTTGAGTTTCAACGCATTCATACTGCGTATTGGCATTTATGGTAGTCTAAAACGTAACTAATACTCTCAAGCAATGCTGTTTAAGGGTGGAAATAATTGTGGCTTCTGTTCTGGTTTTTGCTTTGCTTACTTTGTGATTTTGCCTTTTCGCTTACAAAAGTCATCACGTTATAATCAGCACTGTCAGGCCTTTCAACTTATTTTTTTAAAAAGTAAAGTAGCTTATAACAACTTTGTAGCTTTCTGCTTTGTGTCTGTTTTCTCTCGTCACTTTACGGCAAGACATTTTTCGCCTGCTTCCTGTATTACTGTTATTACTTTAGGCCGATTACTTAATGTAGCCGCAGGACTACTACTATGCGTTGTCATTTCTTATTAACACCCGGAAGCATGACAACTCAGCTGCTTACTGCGACTACTTTAGTGAAAGAAATCAAGACACTTTTTTTTGCTCTACAGGAGGAATACTTAAGTTATTAGCATCGCAAGTGGAATACAAATAGAACTTAGAAATTTGCTTGAGCAGTGAGGCAATGCTGAGTTGTTAAACTAGATTGTAATACGACCATTCCCTGGGCCATTTGAGGAGTAGGTCGACAAAGTTTTGTAAAGCCTTCGCTTTCAGCAGGCCCTGCCGGAGTGATATACTCAGATGGTTATCTTAAGAGCCAGTCGCTAAAGGTGTTTGCCAAATTTTAGCTAAATAAGCTCCTTGCAATGTGAAGAACCACTTATCTTTCGTAAATATCGTTTTTTTTTTTTTTTAATCAATAATAGTCGTTAAATTTTTCGTAATTTGTGGATTTCAATTTTTTTTCGATCAGTTTTAAACTTTATAATGAAGACTGCAGTTTTATGACTCCAAAAATAAATATTTTTTTTATCGGAAAATATAAAAACCCGAGTTTAACGGTTAAATTGTGATTTTTATTATACTCCCGAATAAAAAGTTTGAAATTTTGATGAAAATTTTTTGAAGTTCGTTTCATTTTGTGGGAATTCTGTGAAAGCTCTGAAACTTTTATTTATGTGATTTCTGTTATAGATCGACCTATATTTTAAATGAATTAATTTACATAAGTTGCAAACACATATGTATATACATTAGAGTGCATCACTCTCCATACAAAAAAATCCGTACTTGTCGGAATTATAAAACTATTGCATTTTAAGACTTCCGCCAAAATATTTCGGAAAAATATTAAGATTTGCGTGAGCTGAAGCCGCTTGAAAATACCTCCAAAAATCTTGTTTTTTTATAAATACAATAGCAGAGTTTAGGTTTAACAAGTCTGCATAAAAATGTTTAAGCATTTTTTCAACGGAATCAGAATAATAAGTGCAGCTCACGAAATATTTTAGCAGAAGTCTTAAAATATAACAAA
>NW_023470475.1:0-4901 GCF_013731165.1 Rhagoletis pomonella | reverse complement strand
CAGAAACTGAATAAAAAACTGAGGTGGCTGTGTGTGGTGGGACGTTGCGGCAGGCGAGAGACAACAACTTGTAATTATTTGCGTTGAAATGTGAACGCAGCAATTGCCGTTGTACCTGATGCTGCTGCCGGCCTGCAGGGGCTGAGACTGCTGCTTGAATTGTGTTGTTGAAAAGGAAGTTGCTGCACCAAGAATTCAGCCGAAACGATTCGCCAGCCAGCTAGCCAGCCACACAATATTAATTACACACAGCAATGTCTGCACGTACGCATGCGCAGTAGGACGGACAACAGCAAGAGCCCAGAGGGGCCAGAGGGAAGGAGGAAGACACCAACAACCGCTGCAGCAACATTAACAACTACAATAAAGGCACTGTAGTAATTTGAAAGACAACCGCTTGGCGTGGCAGTGGCAGTGGCAGCAACATGTCTGCCATGCTGCAGACAAATAGATGGACGGCTCGGATGGACATATGAATGGTACGTGCACCAAAATGTTGCAAACGGAGACTGCGCATGAGTGTACGAGATAAGCGGATGAATCGAGCGGTCGCTTGGATGTGCGCATAAGATCTTGCGGCAGCACATTTTCACATACAAAACCGACATAAAGATGCATACATACCTACATATAGAGACGTATTCACACAGTCTACGGGTTGCAAGTCGCACTGCGGCACGACGACGTTTGCTGATAATGATTGGCGACATGCGCGATATGGCGGCAGCAGCCAGTAGAAGAGACGAACGAGACAGCCTGTCAGCTTAGCTGTGCGTAGAAATGACATAGCAGCGGCAGTAGTGCCTGCCGATACCGAGGCGCTCATCTAAGATTTGTTCTAACTCAGCAAAGCCTACTGCTGTTGGAGTTGCATTGGCGTCTAGCCAATCGTTGAGCCCAAGCACTAGGGACCACATACGAGTAGCAAATCAAGCAAAAACGAATATGGATGAACTTTTAAGCATTCCTTGCTTTGGCTTATCCCGCTGTGTTTTCGCCATTAAAATTACTGAGCTGTGACTTAGTTGAAGACTGCGTTAGCCGAAGGTCTCAAGGCAATATTCGTTTGGAAAATCTGAGAAATGTACTTAGACATTTAGAATGTAAGTACGTACGTGTGTTAGCTAGTTATATTAGGCGTCGAATTGTCAGTAAGTCAAGCGGGAAATTCGGGTGGGGTAGGAAGCAGATTTAAGTTGAAGCTTGTATATTTTCTAGAAGGCCTTGAAAGAATGTTTCACCAAGCATGGACAATCATCTTCTACTTAAAGCCTCCTCCACTACATTCTCTTCTGGATCCCCCGTGCGGAAGTTGATGGCATAATGCTTAGAAAAGATTTGCCAAACCAATCCTGATGAGTATTTTTTCGAAAGTAAATTTGAATCAAGATATGTAGTTGCCAGCTATAGCCAAATCGCTAGAGGTTCTCCTGCTCCATGAGTAGGCCTCCTTGAGACTTACTGCTGCAATAATGCGTTGGGCGAAGTAATTGCAATAACATATTAATGGTAGCCACGGCCGTGGCGGATGAGTGGTTGAGGTGGGTACTACCACACGGTAGGTCTTGGTTTCGATCCCTGGTTCGAGCGACATCCCTGCAGGGAAAGCTACTAGTTGTGAACTAGAATTCTACTGGTTTGCGTTTCAGCCGAACTAGTTCACGTTCTATCCTTTTTCCATGTTAGCGACTGGTATTTTTAACATTGCGATGTCCTACGAGATGTCAATTGTCAGGCTATGCATCAGCATCTACTAGTATAAATACTAGTAGCATCATACCACTTGATGAGATAGTCTGCCAATTCATGCCCCGTGAAAAGCATAAGTGTGCCTATTTGCTCCCAACGCTCCACCAGTCACAATGGCCGACAGAGCAAAGCACTCGCGTGGTAAGCCTGAGGTCCCAGGTTAAAATCCTGGCGCAGGGAAAATTTTTTTATTTTTTATTTATTTTTTATTTTTTTATAAATTTATTTTTTTGTTTAGGCTGTTTATTGTAATTTTTAAATTTAATAAAAAAAATATATTTGTTTAATTTCTTTGTTTTTATAGCACAAGCATTTCTTCCTAAATGTTTTTTTGCAATGCAATTAGATTTTCAAATTTGTTTTTTATTTATAAATTTAATAAATTATTTTTACTTATCTACATTTATTTAACTTTAAAAATCTTAACCACTTCCAAGTGGCCTCGAACCTGCGATTTCAGAACCAGAACCAGTAGTCTTCACGTGACGCCACAGCCGACATTTGTAAGAAAAGCAATTAATTGCATTTTATTTTTGGCTTTGGCAATTCAAAGGCAGATGTCGCTGATCTTCTTCGAAATTGTCGAACTGGTAGGCACATACTAGTTAAGGAAATAGTATTTTTTCTAACTGGTTTGGCTTTTCACTGCAGGGATCTATAGTAGAAACCTTTTTTCTAACAGCGATCACCCCTCGGCAGGCAATGCAAAACTTGTATTTGTGCTTCTAAAAACCATTCAGTGGTGTTATTATTATTAGGGTGCACAGCACAAATTGGAGGAGAAGCACTTAGGGAAAGTATCTATTATTTATTTATAAATATTGGGGAAGCTTTCCACAGAACCCCTAGAGGTGTGACCATTGCGGGTTAAGGAATTTCGAAAAGCCTTTTAGAAATCCAAAGGCATTTTTTAGCTATTGCTGCCAACTATATTTGGAGGAAATATACCAAATATGGAAATAAATTAAAGTTCTTGACAAAAATTGTTCAAGAAAGTTTTTTACAGAGTTGCCGCTTCTCTACATTTTCAAAATTAAAGTAGCAAATGACTAGGTACAAAAATAATGACAAATAAATTATAGATAACATTTTACTAAGCAGGTGTTAAAATTTAAGCACATTTTCATTCAGAAATAATTTTTTTTTGCACGGGGTTGCCATCTAAAATATGCACAAATCAACTAAAAATATTTATTTTAATACCATAAAAGGGCATATTTACATAAATAAATAGGTATGTCTGGCAATTTTAGTTTGGCAAAATTCGGGAGATACAAACATTAATTCAAAATGAATATACATATGCCCTTGCATTGGCTTTTCAACCGAGCTAAAACAACTCTTCTGCAGTTATACTCGTAGTTGTGAGCTAGTGAGACGAATTCCTAAGATTTTTCAACAAACTGACTACCAACTCAATGCAGGCTGTGCTTTGCCTTCGACAATATTCAGCTGTGTCGCGCATAAATCAACATTAACCTCATAACGGCCATGTGGCTGCCACCTTTGTGGTCTCTTAATATCGCTAATCAAGTGTATTTTCATTTGCTAGTCTACGCTGGCTGCTTGTAAACCCATGTACATACATATGTATGTATGTATTTGTAAATACGAGCCATAAACTCCTAATTGCTTCACGGCTCTGCTGCAACAACGGCAACGCCACTGACTCACTTTCAACATCTGTCCCTCGACACTTGGACAATCCAGAGGTTTGCATGCCATCGCGTCTTATTTTTTTTCAGACGGGTTGTAGCTTCTAATAGCACTCATGGCAGCTTTCAACAGAAGCCAAAGACTCCTGCAGCATGCAGTGTGCTTCTCTATTCGCAGCTGTGTTTGTGTGCGTTTGGTGCGCATGCGCGTTTGGCAAAAACAAAGGTGAAATCATTTAGCTCGCTTCCTGGCGTGAAGCAGCAGCATCAATATAGCAACAACTGCATTTGGCTTACGCGTTTACGGATATATATACATGTGTATGTACAGATCGATGCTACTCTGCAATAACGACACAATTCAAAATTCAAATAATAGTAAATAAAATGCATTACTACCGTTAAGTGGCTCATATCTATAATCATTATCTAATCCATCCAGTCCAGTCCTTACTAAAGGAAGTAGTAGGGATTACTATGGTAAGTGGTAAGGACTTGGCAAGGATTAGAGGCACGGGCCACTCAACATTAGTAAGGAATTTTACTTTTTGAATTTTGAATTGTGACTTGTGTCATTATTGCAGAGGACCATCGACATATGCAATTACAGCTACATGCATACACACGGTTTTGCTGCCTACGGCTGTGGCTAAACGACGTAACACAATAAAAGCATATACACCGCATTGGCGCGCATGCGCATTAACACGAAAAATCTCCAACACCAACCATCGACAGACGTACATACATATGTATGTATGTATACCAATAGTGCCATTACAACCAACTTTTATTGTCTATGCAGACTTCTAGAGCTCCCAGTGATTCTTGGTTTTGACCACGACCGGCCGCCAAGTTCAAGTCGGTTGTGCAAAATAGCCAGCAGTAAGGGAGACTAAGTAGGCAGTGCGAAGAAGTGGAAACTTTCAGCTGAAAATTTTGATAGCGCACACGAAGACCGCCAGCGAAGATGACAGCAACAACAACAACAAAGTCAACAAATATAATCGCAACAATGGCAGCCTGCTGTGGCAAAGTGTTGAACATTGTACGTTGCACGTTGTGCCTAAGTTGCACACTTTTATGGATTATGTTGCACGTTTGGCTGTAGGTGAGTGAGCGAGCGCGTGTGCTAATCAACCGTCTTTGAGGTTATACATACATACATACATACATATAGCGTGCAACGGTTAGTAATAACGGTTGGTGCTTTTCGCTGGTCGAGTAGCTACTTAGCGCTGCTGTCAGGTGTTTATCACCGCCAATTACTTACTTTGAATAGCTTTGTGGCACTAACGGCGACCAAAAAGAGTGAGTTACTACGAAATTACTTCAAAGTTTAAATATAAAAATAAAAATAAAAATATTTATTCAGCACAAGCGTACGTTTGAAGTTTTTCGAGGGAATTTGTAGCTATGCGGCGAATAAAATCTTGGCCCCCCCTCACCCTGCCCATCCAGCTACTTACTGAAATCTATTTTTGTATCTACTTCAGT
>NW_023470474.1:0-4901 GCF_013731165.1 Rhagoletis pomonella | reverse complement strand
CAAAAAAAAAAAAAGCAATGCATGTAAATTAATGAGAAAAAAAACGTTGTTAAAGTAAAATACATACTATAGATCATCCATACATATCGCTGTGTATATGTGCATGCACTGCCGCTCGAAGTGTTACTATGTACTCCTGACGATGATGATGATTGACATATGATGCGTGTTTACATTATTGAAAACACAGCATAAATATAAATAACGCAGCGCAGCAGTAAAAAAGAAATACTTCAACAGCAGCCCAAAAACATGAGTAACATGTTGCCACTAACGGCCTACAACGCCTACTCCCAATCATCGTGTCCAATCGCCCGCATAGCCTTGAGATCCTTTTACAACACATTAAACTGAAGTTATACGCTTCAACGCAATTTTATACTCAACTTGTTTTTATGCTGATGTAATGAGTATGCGATGATGCGATACGATGCGATGCGCTGCAGTGTTGTGGTGAATGCGCTGTGCGTCATTATAGTATATCTACATATATATGTACACACATACATACATACAGCGGCGGTCAAAAATGTATGAATGGTGTTTTTTAATATTTGCAATGTTTTCCAAGCTAAATTTTTTTTACATTTTTTTATAACAAGTAATTTTTAAACAAAACACAAAACCGACTTCAATTCACATATAAAAAATATTGGTCCAAAGTAATGCGGTAACATACATAAAAAATAAAAAATAAATATTTCAACGAACTGATAACCTCTTCCTTTTTTGGAAGTCGGTTAAAAATATGATTCATGCTTTAACAAAAACTATATAAACCAGTTTAAAATTTTGTGCAGAACTTAGAAAAATTCCACAAATTTTTATCTAAATTTCGAACTTTTTAACTAGAATTTTTAGAAATTTTTTGGGTATGCAGTTAACAAGCTTATAAAATTCTAGTAAAATAAGTGCAAATTTTGAGCGGCTATAAAATCGCATTGATTTTTACTATTTTTTTTTTTGTTGACGGCGTTTTCACTTTTTTGCATATAAACATGAATTTGTTGTAGAAGAATATGCGCAAGACCGTTTTCGAAAAAAATAAAAAAATCAACGCCGGTTTTACTAAATTTTGCTATTTTTATGAAAAAAAAACGTAAAAGCCGTCAGCAAAAAAAAAACTATTAAAAATCAATGCGATTTTATAGCCGCTCAAAACTTGCACTGATTTTACTAGAATTTTATAAGCTTGTTAACTGCATACCCAAAAAATTTTAAAAATTCTGGTTAAAAAGTTCGAAATTTAAATAAAAATTTGTGGAATTTTTCTTAGTTCTGCACAAAGTTTGAAAGTGTGATTTATTTAGATTTTGTTAAAGCATGAACCATATTTTTATAAAATCATATAAAAAAAAATTTAGCTAATTGAAATTTAGTTAAACATTTTTGGAATTTTTCTAAGTTCTGTATAAAGTTTGAAAGTGTGATTTATATAGGTTTTGTTAAAGCATGAACCGTATTTTTATAAAAAAATATCAAAACAATTATGGCTTGGAAAACATTGTAAATATTAAAAACTAAACACCATTCATCCATTTTTGACCGCCACTGTATGTATAAATATTTATTTGTGGCAATATTTCAAAGTGTCGAGGTGTCGAAGTGACAGTGACAGTGGCTGCAGGGTGGCTGCAGGTTACTGCAAGTGTGATTATATGGCTATCGTAGTGGCTGCGGATGACACCGCATCACACTGTTGATTGCTGCGCCTCACTTCAGCTGTCAATAGCATTAATACAAATGTATGTACATATGTAGATACTCTCCTTCCACAGCTCCTTGGGGAGTCAGCAAATGTGGGAGTGTTGTGCGCGCATACTGATGCTCGATTACTTTCCCGCTGTGAGTAAACTTTTTTTTTTAGCGCATTTTTATGTCACACTTTTAATCCATTACTCTGAGCATTCTGCCTTGAATTTTTCTGTATTTTATAATCCATCGGGAGTATAATGGTATGTGTTTAATAAAGTGTTGATGTCTCTTCAGCGTTAGATATTTGTTCGAGTATAAGGATATATGTATGTGACTTCTCTCGTAGTTTCTAGTAAATTTCTAATCTTCAATCTCATACCTATTAAATATTTGAGCTGATGGCTTATTTTTATTATTTCTTATAATTTAGCGTTTCGCAGGCGCGTAAAATTGCTGGCGTATGCCGACATAATTGGTAAAAACAAGCGCTACGTCTGTATGGCTTTCTCGGAAATAGTTAGAGAAGAAAAGCGTGTGTGTCTGGTGATGAATGAAGACAAAACGAGGTCTCTTCTATTATCTTCTGTTTTTGTTTAATTAGGAACCAGCACTAAGACCGATAATAATGTTAGCCTTGAAGTCCAATGGAGAATCACTCTTGCCAACAAGCGCTACTTTGGACTGAGCAGCGAACTGAGAAGTCAATTTTCGGTCTCGTCGTACAAAAAAACACAATCTATAGAAGAAGGCTAAGCGAGCGCCAGGCAGATGTTTGCTATACCCAATGGTCGGAGACTAATTATTTCCAAAAGTCAATAACTAAACTCACGTTATTTGTATATGTAAGTTAAATTATTTCTATAGGAATAATTTGTGATTTTACATGAAAATTGTCCTTCATTTTAAAAAAAAATAACGAATATAAAAAAAAAACAATTGTCGTTACACTCATTTGATTGGTACCTGGCCGAGCTTTTCCTACGATTAATTATATAATATTTTTAAAAACTAATATTAGGCAATTTCAAGGATAAAATTTTAAAAGGACATTTTCAAAACTTACCAGTCCTTATGCACTAAAAATTGAATCTTATTAAATTCCACAGAATTTCCTCTTTAATTTGATACCCATACTTCTTTTTTAAACACATTTCACTTTTGAATTTAATTTTTTAATTTCTGACGTCATGGTGAAAAACTAAAAACGCAATTTTACTATATTTGGCCCATGGTTTCTCGAATATATTGATATATATATATATTACCGCACGTTGTTATCTGTAAAAAAAATTATATTCAACAATTTATATTGAGCTCGAGGCCGTTTTTTAAATGAAAATTTATTGTGGAAAAGCAACAATAATTTGAAAAAAATGGTAGAAGTGATAACTATTTCGGTAATCACCACATTTCCTCATCAGACTTCTTTCAGAAGGATTCGAACCGACGATCCCACTGACTCAGCCAGTTGCCTATGCACCGTGCTAAGTACGCCTTGTAAATTATCGTTTGCTTTTTTCCACTATTTTTATTTTTATTTATGCCAACACAATCTAGCGCAGCTATTCCGCTGCAATTCACTTGATAATGTGGTTGTTGGTATTGTTGGGTTTTGCTAATAATTCTATTTTTAGAATGTTTAACTTTTAGGTGTGCTCGTCCTTAAGTTATTTTGTTATTGTTATTTTTTTTTTGGCCTTATAACAATTATATTCAACAATTTATATCGAGCTCAATATAAATTGTTGAATATAATTGTTATAAGGCCAAAAAAAAATAACAAAAACAAAATGTAAAAAAAATATTAATTATTAAATAAAAAAAAAGAAATATAGCCAATACTGGTCAAGAAAAGGACTTTCTATTGTTGCCATCAGTGCAAATTAAAAATCCCAAAAAATCCTAGTTAGGGCTCTTTTCCAATCTGTACTAGTTACTGTGTACGTAGCTAGGGCTATATATCTTTAAGAATTTGATGACAGCCTAGCTGTAATGAACTGCATGGTTGAAGCAGAGTTTTGAGGAAAAGGACAGTTTTGGTTACTTCCATTATTTGAACTTGTGTAACATTAAAAGTTCATTAGAGCTCATGCCCTAGCTGATAATGTCTGGCTTATACGAAGTGGTATTTAGGTTCTCGCCATTCGGAATATGTCGTCTACAAATTAACCGGAATTATGTTCATAGACCGTTCGTCACTAAATCTGTGATTTCTCTTTGAGCATGTTGCTTTCAATCTTCTTGTATTGTAACTAACTTTTCTCAATAGATCTACTTTTTCTTTGGATTTTTTTTCTAATGCCGGCTGCGACACGGTGATAAGATAGAAGCTTGATTGCCTCTTTTTTAACAGATTTGCTGGCGATAAGAAAGGGGCAGCCTTCCGCTTTGATCTAGCTTCTTATTCACATGAGTTGCGGCACGTTCAAGCATGGTAGCTTATGTTTAATACTGAAAAGTACCTGTTTTTTGCGTGTTCTGTAGGAGTTCTTCCAGAACGCGGAGACGATTTACCGGTTATATCAGCGTTATGTCATCAGCATTTACATAATAGGTTTTCATCTGTTGTGAAAGCAAATATAATATTCCTTACCTGTAATGAGAACAAAAGAGAAGCGTTAAATTTCGATGGTTATTTCCATGAATAAAGAGAGTTTTTATAAATTAATTTTAAATTGTAAATATCATGGTACATACATATGCAATGAACCAATCTCCTAAAAAATATTAATTTATTGTATGCATGTATGTATATTATTAGTTTTTAGCTGCGACTTATATGTATTTGGCAATTTTATTTTTAGGAATAAAACACCTAAAAATTCTCACAATTTTAGCTTTTAAAAAATTTGTCACTCCTGCAACAGCAAATGCAATGCTGACGATATTTTGAAAACATTTTGTGACAGCAACTTACGTAAATATCTGTAGAAAGGCAACTAACTGAAAGCAAACAGCATTGATGAAAACCATTAGAAACAACAAAATAAAAAGAAGCAACTGTCACAGTGACATCTAAAAACTAATAGAAGTAGAAACAACGAATAGAGACAGATATTAAATTTAAAAAGAAACGGACGATAAATAAATTTGTGGCACGCATTTTGCAGTAAATTTTCACCTTATACACTACTAGCTGAGTACATACACATACATACATACATACAGATGTATTTGCGTAAATGTTTCTCATTTCGATTGCTGCT
>NW_023470473.1:0-4902 GCF_013731165.1 Rhagoletis pomonella | reverse complement strand
CATAACTAACATTTCAAAATTATATTTTTTTCCATATTTTTATAATTTATTTTTCAATGTTTCTTCAAAACTAACACTGAAAAAATTGGTACATAAGAAATGAGAAGTAAATTAATATTAAGCTGGAAAACGCAAGTTTTGTACTATGATTGTTTTCTTTTCAAAAGAAATTTATAGAAGAAACTGAGAAGCATATTATAGATCAAACAGAAAGCAAAAAATACTTAGTTTTGTGGAAAATATGTTCAAAAAGCATGAAAAAAAAATTTTTCCAACATTTTGCTTCATAAGCACTACAAAAATTTTCTAAATCAATTTTTTTAATTTAATTTTAATTGGTGCACAGGTCTCTAGCAATAATTTAGCTTTAACAGATTGAAAAAATATCAATTAGTCGACGAGTTATAGCCAAAAAACCATATAAACAATATGCTGAAAATCGGCATTTGACTGCAAAGTTCGAAGGTCGATTAAAAAAAATTCGAACTAACATAAACAAACGCCGCAATACGGGTCTTCTAATTTAGCCTCTGTTTTCAAACCTTATTCTCAGAATCGAGCTAACTTTTGCTAACCTGAATTTGTTCCACAGTGTTACACAACATACAACGAATATACAGAAGAGCGAATTCCCCTACTAATTTGACTGTTTTATTCAATGTTCATGTTCCTCTTCGTACTGTAAAGGCTGTCAATCTGTCCATGTCCGCACAAGAAAGTGCGGTTAGCTATAAAAACATGTAACAAGCTATATGTGATATGGAGAAGAATAATGACAGATTTCGCCTGGTCCCAGTATAAAAAATCCCGAAACAAAGCTGCTGCAATTATTAGGCAATCAAAGAGCAAATATTGCACTGCCAAGTTACACCCGTCGCTTCCACCAAAATATCTATGGCGTAACTTAAAAAACTGTGACTTTGACCCTAGTGCATTAAATGATTTCTTCACTGCCGCCAGCAAAAGTAACCCAGGTCCTCAAACTTTGCGCACTTGTTGCAATCAAAATTTTTTAGGAGAGAAATTTCAATTTGTGGGCGTTAGCGAAGGTGAAGTTATCAAAGCAGTGTTGGGTATTAAGTCGAATGCTGCGGGTGACGATGGAATTCCACTGAAATTTGTCAGACTTGTGCTGCCGTATATTGTAGCTACGATTACTCATATAGTAAACCACTGCTTTAAAACTCCGTGTTTTCTCGCTGAGTGGAAAAAGGCTGTTATACTACCTGTTGCCAAAAAGAACATGGCTATGGACCCCAGCGATTATAGGTCGATAAGTATACCACCAGTGTTTGCAAAAGTATGTGAGTCTTTGTAGGCAGCGCAAATATCGTCATACATACATACAAATAAATTATTATCTCCGCTACAATCCGGCTTTGGACCGGAGCATAGCTGCTCCACAGCCATGATGAAAATACTTGACGACATAAGAATTCATTTTGATAACAATGACCAGACTCTCCTATGCCTATTAGATTTCTCCAAGACATTTGATATGGTCAATCATGACGTCCTTGCAAGAAACTTTGTAATTTTTTTGGCTTCTCAGATGAATCCATAAAACTTATGACGACCTCGAAGGAAGGTTACAAAAAGTGGTGGTGAATAATGCCTCCTTTAGCTTTAAAGCAGTCTTAGCGGGTGTCCCACAGGGCTCTGTCTTAGGACCTCTTTCGTTCAGTCTATTCATCAATGATGTGTTCTCTGTGTGTCAGTATGTCAATATGCATGCGTATGCTGACGATATCCAGGTGTACTTGTCCAGTCGTATTGGTCTAGTCGAAGATTTGTGTTTTAAGCTTAATAATTATTTGTCAGCAATACCGCAGTGGGCTAGTAATAAATGTCTGTGTCTAAATGCCTCTAAGTCCTTTGTGATGCCAATATGTAACAGTGTAGTATATGTTGAGGTTATCCCGAAATTAGTTACTGGTAGTAGTGCTCTTAAGTTTATAGACAACATTAAAAACTTGGGCTATGTAATAAACTGTAAACTAACGTGTTGCGATCATGTTAATAGTGTTGTGAGCAATGTCTATGTCATCTTACGAAGATTGAGAGTTTCAGCTGCATTTAGTCCAATGGAAACAACACGCAAGTTGGCAAGGCAACTCATTATACCCCTTATAACGTATTCTCAGCTCGTATATAGTAAGTGTGATTCAATTTCCTCTCACAAAATCAGTGTTTTATTTAACAATGTTACGCGCTATGTGTATGGTCTGAAGAAGTTCAGCCACATATATCTGTGGAAAAATAAGATTTTGGGGTGCAGTATCACAGATTATATTGCTGCTAGGAACTGTATATTTCTTTTTAAGCTTTTAGAATGGAAGTCACCAATGTACTTGCCTGAAAAACTTAAATTGACAAAATCTAGTAGGTGTCACAATCTGATCGTCCCGAAGTACACTTTACTGACAACGTCGAGATTGTTTTTCATCAACGCTGTGAGATTTTGGAATATAATTCCAGAATCTGTTAAGTCTGCTTCGAGTAGAGGTAACTACAAGGCCATAATACATAATTACTTTCAATCGTTGCAATGAGTACTAATTCTATACATCTCTTTTTCCTCTTTCATCTTTCACATCCCACTTATGTATCTCTTTCAATGCTTAAGCATATTATAAATTAGCATAAATTATTTTATTCTTAAATTAATATGTATTTGTCTATAATATCTGTGTTAGTGCTAAGATCAATTTACACCCTTATTCTAGAACCCAAATTTTCGTAATTCGTAATTCGTAGCTACGTTACGAAAAACCAAAAATCAACATGCTGCAACCCTTGCGGAAAAATGTGCAGCATTGCCAGGTATCAGTTGTTTTTCGAACTCAGCCGTATGAAGGAAAACAAAGTGGAAAGGAATTAAGAAAACACTCATCATGTGCTAGTTTATAGTAAAATTGATTGATTTTAAATATTTTGAAGAAACTTATGGATCCTGATGCATTTGCAGTTATAGCAGCGGAGTAAGAGCGTGCTATGGCAATGGACTCACAAAGGTATGCGGAGCTGCCCGGCATAGTAACCATGAGCGCATCTATGTCAGCTTCTGGTTGAATTGTTGAACAATCCAGAACTCCTCCTATGCCTGAAGAACTGGTTCCCAATCCAGTTAATTCAATAATAGCTTCTTCTTCGCTTAGGGATTATAACTCTTACTAAGTAGAATTCTCCTTTCTGTGTTGCCGGAGAAGAGCTGCTTCCGCATGTCAAAGGTAATAAATATTTCTTCTGCATATCACAGTATTTTTGCGCAGAACCCACATCGAAATTTGCAAAAAAGTGCGTAGTGCAAACCGAATTTATTAATAATTTGAAACATTTATTTTAAATAAAGGTTTAATCCTTTGATTACATGTGTGTGTTAAAGTTTTTGGATTCGGGTTATGCGTTTGAACACAACAACCGAAAATCATTGTACAAGTAACTAAACCGGACCCAATTTACTCGATAAGGGGCCACAAAGATTCTTTTTTTTCTCATTTGTATAAAGTAGTGGATAAAAATATATGTATATGCGAAAGGCAAATTAATCTGTTTACATAAACACCACTAATATCTCCTGCAAACACACATCGATTTACATCTTTTATGTCGCCTCCGACGCAGAATTGTTTTCGTACAAAATTACGCAAAAAAGCTTACTCGTTCGTTTTTAGGCATGCCATTGTTGCGAATTTCGAATGTTCGAAGATACGATTCGGATTGCAGCATACCATTCTTACGATTCGTAGCAAAATCCGAAAACGAAAGTGTTGCAGAATAGCGGTGTTAGTTAAGTTTAATTCACTGTAATGTGTAGTACGATTCCAAATTAAGTTGATGTACTTTAAAAGATTCATAAATATCTTACTCGTACAACCAGTTTTATGTTTAAATAAATACACACGCACCTTAAATTTGTCGCTTACAGCTCCATACAAATTTTAAGCGCAGTACGTATGCGTGTAAAAAAAACACGCCTAATATTAAAGGTTAACAACTTCAGGTCAAGATTAGAAAACTGCGCTTTGAATGCTTTGCAGCTCTTACGAACACCTTTTAAGTGCAATAATAGTAACACCGGCACAAAAAAGAGGTATGTGTGTTTTAACCAGACCCACCTACCAACATGTAATTCGACCCGCTGAATACGATTCTGAGATCCGTTTGACTCGTACACCCTCAAAACTTCGAGTAAATTGCAAAAAAAAATTGCAAAAAATTCGACGTTCGTCATTTCTTTATAGAGTAGAATAAAAATTTTTAGAGGAATTGTTACTGTATATTTTTGTTTAGGTTTTTTTTTATTAATTATTATTTTCAAAAGTACCTGGTATTTGCATTGTTATTTGTGATGTAAGCGTTCCTCAATCATACGGCTTTTTAAATACAATTAAAAAAGTTATTACTTTAAAATTTGTTAGTTTAATAACATGTGACTTTTACAATCAGTGTATTGTAAATTTTAAATAGTTTTATTCCATGGTATGTTTAAATACTTTCAGTTATTGAATTTTTACACACATTCATAAAAGTTATGACTCAGTTCGAATCTCGGGATAAATCCTAGTATTCCGGGATTACTTAAAAAATATCCCGAAATGCCGGGATCACCATTTTTCTCATATTTTGGCATCCCTAGCTGCAACTCAATTTTAAAAAGTCTCCACTCGTCGGTATTTGTCTCTCGTCCGCTGCTCGCTACCTCTGCTGCTATTTCCAGTTTATTACTCTCGTTATTGGTCATGATGCAATAATACAAGGTGTTATCGGTTGGCAACTTCTCGCTCTAATTCCGCCATATTGACTGCCTTAGGTGAAACAGTGTTACTTCTTTAACAATTCTTTGCCTAATAATATAGTTGAATGTTTTTTATTTTTTCTCAGTATACACATTTTGTTTAC
>NW_023470472.1:0-4903 GCF_013731165.1 Rhagoletis pomonella | reverse complement strand
GGTTTGCGCTTTTCTTCGTTGCGTCATCGCAACGATGTTGGCGATGAGAATGACATTGGCGGAGCTTGTGCCGGAGGTACGATAAATGCTTCAGATGAATTTTTAACTCACTCTCCGATACGTGAGCCTCAGTTGCAGTTCAATTTTACACAAAACACGCTTATTGAAGAGCAAATGGTACCCTTTACTCATGATTATAAGCGCTTCATTGTAAAAAAGTGGCTGCAAAACGAACCAAGACCCAACCACGTAATGTATACCGCTTGTTCGGAAATGTTAAGGTAAGAAAGTAACATTTCCCATTAATAATAAATATAAACATTAAAGACATTTATCAAGAATTAGCAATTGCTTTTTGGAGCGGATAAGAATGCCGCGATATGCATAGTTTATAAGTATAAATTTGAATGGACAGTTTGGTTGCATGTCAATTTTTGATGGTTAAAATAATACAAAACTACCTTATTTCTGACATTGCAGACAGCTATACTAAAACGACGATGGGGAATACCACTAGAAAATATTTAACCTGCGCAACCTAGTTGATAACAAGCATCTAACTGTGGTTGCGCACATTTGGCATTACAATCTACTAAGTGTTAGAAATAGAAGATGTTGATGCTTTGTATTTTCGCTCTAAGAACTATTAATGGAATACATAATAGCCCTGTTCCAGGTACTACACGACTTGCAGGTTTTACAGGATTCACAAGAAAATGTGTTTTCGTCATTAATAAACTATATGGAAGGTGGTGACCGGGAACCACTTACTGTAAAAACCTGCAAATCGTGAAACACCTGGAACGCAACTAATAAGTTGTATGCAGGCTTCTTATCGTACTCAGCAATGAAACCGTATCTTTTCTACCAACATCGTATCAACACATTATCCACGGTCTTATCGCTTGCTCAACTTATGCAATTTTACAGTAAGCCTTAGTTAGTTTTTATTGGGAAAATTTCTTTCAAAATAGCATAGTTTGGCGGAGGTCTGTCAACCAAACTCATCAACCAAAGGTAGAAGGTTTTGTCGTTAGTTTCTGACTACATTTAACAATTTTATTGAGCTTGAGGCCGTTTCTAACGAAAAAAAGAAAGTGCGCATCGGCCACACTGAAGAAGTGAAACATACTTTTGTGTCATAACCAATATACATATCGCAAGCTTAGTGTGAAAAATTTCAAGTCCATTTTTTATGAAAGCTCGTGTTTTGATGTAGGAAGCTAGAGAATTTAAAAATGCATCGTTTCGAAAAGGGTTAATCTTAATTTCTCGTTTATATTCAATGAAAGGAAAATTTGCTTAGTCCAAAAAAAAGCTCCGAAAATGCGATAAGGCCAAAATAGTACGGAATCCTTTAATAAAGATCGAATCCCTCTGATTCGTATAGAGTTTTGCTTTGCTTAAAGGAGGCAAAATGTTGTATTCAAAATTTTGCGAAATACTCTATAAGAAGTTTTTTCCTCTCCTGTACAATTTTTAAAAGGGGACTTAGCAATTTTTCACTCTTAGCTAGCGATATGTATGTACATTAGACTGCATCACTCCCCATACAAAAAAAAAATCGGTACTATTATTCCATTTGTACTATAAAATCTATTATATTTTAAGACGTCCACCAAAATATTTCGAAAAAATATTAAGATTTATGTGAGCTGGACCAATTTCAAAATACCTCCAAAAATGGAGTTTTTTATGAATAAAAAGTTTCTTAAAATTTTTTTTTTGAAAAAATCCCCTCAAATGACAAAACGGTTTAAGCTTAAAAAATTTGCATAAAAATATTTTTAAAAAATAAAAAAAAAATTTAACGGAATCGTAATGATGAGATTTTTGATGCTGTTTTTTAACTTTTTTCAAAGATTGGTATAAGAAAAACTTAAATAACTGAGCCTAAACTCTTCTGATTTAGACTTAAGAGGTGTCGGTGGAAAGATATTTTCTCACCCTTTTTATTTCTTTGCTAATAAACTCATTCAAAGGATGAAAGAGAAAGGTAGGATGAATGAACGTCATTCAAAGTTGAATTAAGATGTGTTGGTATTTGAAAAAAAAAAATTGGGACACGAATGATTTTTTTTTACACAAATAAAAACAGTGTGAAAATACCTATCTACTGAGATCCCATAAGTCTAAATCAGAATAGTTTTGGCCCAGTTATTCAAGTTTTTCGTAAATCAATCTTTGAAAAAAGTAAAAAAACAGCATCAAAAATCTCATTCTTACGATTCCGTTGAAAATATTTTTAAATATTTGTATGCCGATTTTTTAAGCTTAATCTGTTTTGTCATCGGAAGGGACTTTTTTCAAAAAGTTTTTTACGAAACTATTTTTATTCATAAAAAACTCCATTTTTGGAGGTATTTTCAAATCGGTCCAGCTCACTTAAATCTTAATATTTTTCCCAAATATTTTGGTGAACGTCTTAAAATATAATAACTTTTGTAATCCCGGCGGAAAAACCGCAACTTTTTTTGGTGATGCAGTCTAATGTGCATATCGTCGCCCGGGTAAAAGATTGTCGTAAGCGCCATTTTAACGATTTTTTAGTTCTAGATGCAGTTTTATAATAAAATATCGATATAATAAAATATCGACTTAGACATAAGGAGAGAAGATTATTAAGTTTAAAAGATATAACCGTTTTTAAAATTTAGGCAACCTCCCATACGAGGTTTTGCATTTCCTTGATGCGCGGTTTTGTGCTTTAAACGAAGATATGTAGAAGTATTGCATACATATTTTGGTGCCCATTCAAGTATAAAATCCACTGAGAAACGGAAGAAAACGGCATCCCTATGATTTCAACTTATGCCAAACGTTTCGTAAACAAGCAATTCTGAACAAAAAACTGTTTTTCCACAAAGATGTTTAAATGGAAGCATTACAAATATGGAAAAATAGCAATCCACAAGGCTTTATTGGCAGTAGGTCCTTTTTAAAGCACATTTAACAAAAAAATAAGCTTCTAGTTTCGAAGCTAGCACAAAATAAAATTCTTTTATTTGTTGTTTACAAAAAAAAATATTGTCTAGTATACAAGTCAAAATTGTTAAATATATATCGCTTTCATTCATTTCTTCATAGAGTTGGTGCTTCTTTTATAGGAAAATTCATACGGCTTATGAACAGATTCATACCATGTAAATGCACCATTATTTTACATGTTTAAGAAGTAACACCAAACCAGCAATTACTGTTATAATTGAAAGTATCCATAAAAAAATGTAAGAAGGTTATCAACTCATAACTGTGCTACGTTCTACGATCGAATTCTTGGAATTAAACGGATTCAACGGCTTGCTGAGCAGATATTATTGAAAACACTAATCAGTTTTGAGTTCGTTGGCTATTTCTGAATAAGAATAGCTCTATACCGGTTAATTTATCACATATTTAAAATATTTATTTTTCGCGTAAAACATGTCTTCTCCGACCACTAAGCTCCGCTAAAGTTTCACTTCAAAAATGAGGAAAAACAATTTACAGTAGTTTTCAATTACAGTTAGTTTATGACGATAGAGCGATTTACAGATGCATTCGGTTACAAATAGCCGGTTATTTAAGCAGAAGAGGTCCCACTCTCAAAATTAACGGCTCATATCACCCGATTTACACGATTCAAGTACTTGAAAGCAATTCTTGCTCATTCTCTTTTGTGTTTTCTATTTGCTTTTACACGTTTCAATTCTGTTGAACTCAAGTTTTTGGTTCTTCAAATGGGAAACAACGAAAATGCCAAAAGCAAAGCAAGAAAGTTGAAACGACTTGACGGTACAGACGCAAGTGTACTCGTCCCTTTTCTTCTCACCCCCTCTCTTCCATGTCCGAGCAGAATTGAATTCAATACTTGAACTGTATAAAAGCAGTCTATGTATACCAAATAAAAATAGGTACATACTACCTATAGGAGCGTTCCTTATCTCCCAGAAATAGTCAGAAAAAGTCCGAAGTAGTCAGATTTAGTCCAAAAAGCGTTCCTTAACTCGGAAATGACAGCTAAAATGAGAGAGCAACACTCAGTGAGAGTGACTCTCATCAGTCCGAAGTAGTCAGATTTAGTCAGAAGAATTTTTTCTGGCAAAATCCTGAAAAGTGTCAAACTCAACTGAATTTAAATTAACGGAAGTGCGAATAATCTAAAAAGTAGAAAAAGTGAATTGAAATTGGAAGGAGGCAAAAAATAATTCATATAGTAAGTGTTGATTGTGCTTGTGCTTGTGTGAATGTGTTTTGTACATACATTTCCATTCTTATTTGATGTTAGCTTTGTTGTTGCCATTCTTTGGACTAAAAATTTGGTTTTTTGCGTTCCTTTACTTTTCCTGTTATTCTCTTTTAGTGAGCGCATTTTGCTTACGCTCTGGCATTTTGACACTTTTCAGATTTTAGTCCAAAAAGATAAGGAATGAACCTAATGTAGATGTACACTGCCGGAACAAAGTATTGGCACAGCAAATTTTTCACAATATATGCAACAAATTTTTATTCTAATATTTTTCTGCGAATTTTATAAACAAATATGGTTCATTCTACAACAAAAAACATAAAAATATAATTCCTTAACACTGCTACAAATCTGCGTACTCAAAAAAATTTAAAAAATCTGATTAAAAAATTCTAAATTTTGCATGAAAATTTGCTGAATTTTCGCGAGTTTTGGCCAAAGTTTAGGGGTTATATTTTTATGGTTTTTGTTGTAGAATAAGCCATATTTTTATACAAAATTGGCGGAAAATATTATAATAAAAATTGTTGCAAATATTGTAAAAAATTTGCTGTGCCAATACTTGTTCCGGCCGTGTAATGTATGTATGAACAAATTTGTTAATGAAAAAACTTTAATTTTAGTGTGATTTAAGCTTTCTAACCATCAAACATTTGTTTTCCATATTTCATATTG
>NW_023470471.1:0-4903 GCF_013731165.1 Rhagoletis pomonella | reverse complement strand
GTAAACAAAATGTGTATACTGAGAAAAAATAAAAAACATTCAACTATATTATTAGGCAAAGAATTGTTAAAGAAGTAACACTGTTTCACCTAAGGCAGTCAATATGGCGGAATTAGAGCGAGAAGTTGCCAACCGATAACACCTTGTATTATTGCATCATGACCAATAACGAGAGTAATAAACTGGAAATAGCAGCAGAGGTAGCGAGCAGCGGACGAGAGACAAATACCGACGAGTGGAGACTTTTTAAAATTGAGTTGCAGCTAGGGATGCCAAAATATGAGAAAAATGGTGATCCCGGCATTTCGGGATATTTTTTAAGTAATCCCGGAATACTAGGATTTATCCCGAGATTCGAACTGAGTCATAACTTTTATGAATGTGTGTAAAAATTCAATAACTGAAAGTATTTAAACATACCATGGAATAAAACTATTTAAAATTTACAATACACTGATTGTAAAAGTCACATGTTATTAAACTAACAAATTTTAAAGTAATAACTTTTTTAATTGTATTTAAAAAGCCGTATGATTGAGGAACGCTTACATCACAAATAACAATGCAAATACCAGGTACTTTTGAAAATAATAATTAATAAAAAAAAACCTAAACAAAAATATACAGTAACAATTCCTCTAAAAATTTTTATTCTACTCTATAAAGAAATGACGAACGTCGAATTTTTTGCAATTTTTTTTTGCAATTTACTCGAAGTTTTGAGGGTGTACGAGTCAAACGGATCTCAGAATCGTATTCAGCGGGTCGAATTACATGTTGGTAGGTGGGTCTGGTTAAAACACACATACCTCTTTTTTGTGCCGGTGTTACTATTATTGCACTTAAAAGGTGTTCGTAAGAGCTGCAAAGCATTCAAAGCGCAGTTTTCTAATCTTGACCTGAAGTTGTTAACCTTTAATATTAGGCGTGTTTTTTTTTTACACGCATACGTACTGCGCTTAAAATTTGTATGGAGCTGTAAGCGACAAATTTAAGGTGCGTGTGTATTTATTTAAACATAAAACTGGTTGTACGAGTAAGATATTTATGAATCTTTTAAAGTACATCAACTTAATTTGGAATCGTACTACACATTACAGTGAATTAAACTTAACTAACACCGCTATTCTGCAACACTTTCGTTTTCGGATTTTGCTACGAATCGTAAGAATGGTATGCTGCAATCCGAATCGTATCTTCGAACATTCGAAATTCGCAACAATGGCATGCCTAAAAACGAACGAGTAAGCTTTTTTGCGTAATTTTGTACGAAAACAATTCTGTGTCGGAGGCGACATAAAAGATGTAAATCGATGTGTGTTTGCAGGAGATATTAGTGGTGTTTATGTAAACAGATTAATTTGCCTTTCGCATATACATATATTTTTATCCACTACTTTATACAAATGAGAAAAAAAGAATCTTTGTGGCCCCTTATCGAGTAAATTGGGTCCGGTTTAGTTACTTGTACAATGATTTTCGGTTGTTGTGTTCAAACGCATAACCCGAATCCAAAAACTTTAACACACACATGTAATCAAAGGATTAAACCTTTATTTAAAATAAATGTTTCAAATTATTAATAAATTCGGTTTGCACTACGCACTTTTTTGCAAATTTCGATGTGGGTTCTGCGCAAAAATACTGTGATATGCAGAAGAAATATTTATTACCTTTGACATGCGGAAGCCCCTCTTCTCCGGCAACACAGAAAGGAGAATTCTACTTAGTAAGAGTTATAATCCCTAAGCGAAGAAGAAGCTATTATTGAATTAACTGGATTGGGAACCAGTTCTTCAGGCATAGGAGGAGTTCTGGATTGTTCAACAATTCAACCAGAAGCTGACATAGATGCGCTCATGGTTACTATGCCGGGCAGCTCCGCATACCTTTGTGAGTCCATTGCCATAGCACGCTCTTACTCCGCTGCTATAACTGCAAATGCATCAGGATCCATAAGTTTCTTCAAAATATTTAAAATCAATCAATTTTACTATAAACTAGCACATGATGAGTGTTTTCTTAATTCCTTTCCACTTTGTTTTCCTTCATACGGCTGAGTTCGAAAAACAACTGATACCTGGCAATGCTGCACATTTTTCCGCAAGGGTTGCAGCATGTTGATTTTTGGTTTTTCGTAACGTAGCTACGAATTACGAATTACGAAAATTTGGGTTCTAGAATAAGGGTGTAAATTGATCTTAGCACTAACACAGATATTATAGACAAATACATATTAATTTAAGAATAAAATAATTTATGCTAATTTATAATATGCTTAAGCATTGAAAGAGATACATAAGTGGGATGTGAAAGATGAAAGAGGAAAAAGAGATGTATAGAATTAGTACTCATTGCAACGATTGAAAGTAATTATGTATTATGGCCTTGTAGTTACCTCTACTCGAAGCAGACTTAACAGATTCTGGAATTATATTCCAAAATCTCACAGCGTTGATGAAAAACAATCTCGACGTTGTCAGTAAAGTGTACTTCGGGACGATCAGATTGTGACACCTACTAGATTTTGTCAATTTAAGTTTTTCAGGCAAGTACATTGGTGACTTCCATTCTAAAAGCTTAAAAAGAAATATACAGTTCCTAGCAGCAATATAATCTGTGATACTGCACCCCAAAATCTTATTTTTCCACAGATATATGTGGCTGAACTTCTTCAGACCATACACATAGCGCGTAACATTGTTAAATAAAACACTGATTTTGTGAGAGGAAATTGAATCACACTTACTATATACGAGCTGAGAATACGTTATAAGGGGTATAATGAGTTGCCTTGCCAACTTGCGTGTTGTTTCCATTGGACTAAATGCAGCTGAAACTCTCAATCTTCGTAAGATGACATAGACATTGCTCACAACACTATTAACATGATCGCAACACGTTAGTTTACAGTTTATTACATAGCCCAAGTTTTTAATGTTGTCTATAAACTTAAGAGCACTACTACCAGTAACTAATTTCGGGATAACCTCAACATATACTACACTGTTACATATTGGCATCACAAAGGACTTAGAGGCATTTAGACACAGACATTTATTACTAGCCCACTGCGGTATTGCTGACAAATAATTATTAAGCTTAAAACACAAATCTTCGACTAGACCAATACGACTGGACAAGTACACCTGGATATCGTCAGCATACGCATGCATATTGACATACTGACACACAGAGAACACATCATTGATGAATAGACTGAACGAAAGAGGTCCTAAGACAGAGCCCTGTGGGACACCCGCTAAGACTGCTTTAAAGCTAAAGGAGGCATTATTCACCACCACTTTTTGTAACCTTCCTTCGAGGTCGTCATAAGTTTTATGGATTCATCTGAGAAGCCAAAAAAATTACAAAGTTTCTTGCAAGGACGTCATGATTGACCATATCAAATGTCTTGGAGAAATCTAATAGGCATAGGAGAGTCTGGTCATTGTTATCAAAATGAATTCTTATGTCGTCAAGTATTTTCATCATGGCTGTGGAGCAGCTATGCTCCGGTCCAAAGCCGGATTGTAGCGGAGATAATAATTTATTTGTATGTATGTATGACGATATTTGCGCTGCCTACAAAGACTCACATACTTTTGCAAACACTGGTGGTATACTTATCGACCTATAATCGCTGGGATCCATAGCCATGTTCTTTTTGGCAACAGGTAGTATAACAGCCTTTTTCCACTCAGCGAGAAAACACGGAGTTTTAAAGCAGTGGTTTACTATATGAGTAATCGTAGCTACAATATACGGCAGCACAAGTCTGACAAATTTCAGTGGAATTCCATCGTCACCCGCAGCATTCGACTTAATACCCAACACTGCTTTGATAATTTCACCTTCGCTAACGCCCACAAATTGAAATTTCTCTCCTAAAAAATTTTGATTGCAACAAGTGCGCAAAGTTTGAGGACCTGGGTTACTTTTGCTGGCGGCGGTGAAGAAATCATTTAATGCACTAGGGTCAAAGTCACAGTTTTTTAAGCTACGCCATAGATATTTTGGTGGAAGCGACGGGTGTAACTTGGCAGTGCAATATTTGCTCTTTGATTGCCTAATAATTGCAGCAGCTTTGTTTCGGGATTTTTTATACTGGGACCAGGCGAAATCTGTCATTATTCTTCTCCATGTCACATATAGCTTGTTACGTGTTTTTATAGCTAACCGCACTTTCTTGTGAGGACATGGACAGATTGACAGCCTTTACAGTACGAAGAGGAACATGAACATTGAATAAAACAGTCAAATTAGTAGGGGAATTCGCTCTTCTGTATATTCGTTGTATGTTGTGTAACACTGTGGAACAAATTCAGGTTAGCAAAAGTTAGCTCGATTCTGAGAATAAGGTTTGAAAACAGAGGCTAAATTAGAAGACCCGTATTGCGGCGTTTGTTTATGTTAGTTCGAATTTTTTTTAATCGACCTTCGAACTTTGCAGTCAAATGCCGATTTTCAGCATATTGTTTATATGGTTTTTTGGCTATAACTCGTCGACTAATTGATATTTTTTCAATCTGTTAAAGCTAAATTATTGCTAGAGACCTGTGCACCAATTAAAATTAAATTAAAAAAATTGATTTAGAAAATTTTTGTAGTGCTTATGAAGCAAAATGTTGGAAAAATTTTTTTTTCATGCTTTTTGAACATATTTTCCACAAAACTAAGTATTTTTTGCTTTCTGTTTGATCTATAATATGCTTCTCAGTTTCTTCTATAAATTTCTTTTGAAAAGAAAACAATCATAGTACAAAACTTGCGTTTTCCAGCTTAATATTAATTTACTTCTCATTTCTTATGTACCAATTTTTTCAGTGTTAGTTTTGAAGAAACATTGAAAAATAAATTATAAAAATATGGAAAAAAATATAATTTTGAAATGTTAGTTATG
>NW_023470470.1:0-4903 GCF_013731165.1 Rhagoletis pomonella | reverse complement strand
AAGTCGTACGAAAGTCACGTCCGACATCATGGAAACACCCATATGTATGTATTAAAATCTATAAACGTCCCTGGATATGAATGAAATGTGAATGGTATTATATAAAAATAATGAAAATATGCAGTAAATTTGCTTAGCCGTCAACTATGTAGACACTGGAATAAAATCCTAGGCATTTACATAGTATGTATGTATGTATGTACATACGTATCACAAAATATTTGAATATGACTATTTAAGATATTGTATGTACTTACTATATATGATACATATGGATATTTGTATCAAGTTGTTAATTTTATTGTACCATATGTTTGCATGTAGAGTCTTTGTGTCTTTACCTGTTCGGAATTTCTTTAAAGATATGTCTAGTGATTTTCCATGTGTTGTAGTTTAAGATAAAGAGTTGCACAACCTCGTAAACATACTTACT
This sequence comes from Rhagoletis pomonella, assembly GCF_013731165.1. Lineage (NCBI taxonomy): Eukaryota > Metazoa > Arthropoda > Insecta > Diptera > Tephritidae > Rhagoletis > Rhagoletis pomonella. Next base: position 4,470 of record NW_023470470.1, on the reverse strand, counting down.
AATTAATTGTATTTCAGATAATTTGTAGAAAAATGCATATGCATACAATGCCAGTGTTAACAATATTGCCTGCATTAACAGTGTGCAACCCGCTTCATTTAAATAGGTACACAACAGTTCAAAATACCCAATTTGAAATTTTAAAACTTTACAATGGAATCAAAAAACGTTTTCATTTTGATAGGAAATGCTTATAGAGTTATTCAAAAAATACTAATACATATCGCAATTTTGAGATATGGCTTTGGCTTTCGTTATACTTTTTAGTGTATCTGAGAGCCATGTAACGGAATATGAAAAGTAACGCTTTTCCGAAAAGGGCCGAAACCAAGTCCGTCTTCACCTGGTCTATCCCTCCCAGAGAGGACCTCACTCTTCATCCGCTGCCACCGAGTTAAATACTTGCGATAGTAAATTTTACACACAAAAATCAATATATTCGCGATACCATGGGCCAAATATAGCAAAATTGCGTTTTTAGTTTCTCACTCTGACGTCAGTTATCCAAAAAAGATTTAAAAAATTTAGTGAAATGTGCTTAGAGAAAGAGTTTAGGTACCAATTTAAAGAGAAAATTCTGTAAAGTTTAAACACATACAATTTTTTGGTGCCCTTTCACCTTTTCCCTTATATAAGTGAAGTGTTTAAATTTACCTTGGTCTTCATTTTTGCCTATATCTTTACGCATCTTTGTTTTTGTTTTTATTTTTACCTTTGCCTTTATCTATGTACGTACTCACCTTTACTTTCATTCTTGTGTTGGTCTTTTTCTAAGTGTTATTCATTAACCTTTTATGAGTAAATTTTTGTTAAATTAATACCATATGCATACACACAAGAAGCACTTGTTTCAGCCCCAACCATTTCCGTGTGCAATTTCCGTTGAATTTGCCAATTTACTCCCAACCAACCAACCGCCGCTAAAGAAGTTTCACTTCAATAAAAATCCTGCAATGCGACCGGAATCCCACTCAGATTTCAGTATTTCAGAATAACACGTAAGAAAATGAGATATTCTGTTTTGAGGTCAATCACAGCGCACGGCAGTGCGCGCGAGTGACGAAAGCAGCCACAGTAGCATGCTGAAATGACTCGCTTATATATAAACGAGATTTGGAAGTTTTTATCCAGACGTCCAATCGACATGTTTGAGATATCGTTGGAAAGGTCTTGCAGAGTGTGTCCAGAAAATGTATTCAAGCTTCATAAACGATTAACCGGATTCTTAGAAATTAGGCTAAAGTGTTGCGAAACAAAAAACGCTTTTTGGCTTTTCCGGTTTAAGGGGGCATGTGGGTAAACCCAACATATTTAGTGTTATTCTATAGGCCAATACCTTTCAAACGATACCTTATATATTACGCTCCGGCCACTAGTTGGAAAGATATAGAGGTAAATGTGTTTTGGTTCGTGTCTCCACTACGAGATGCTTTGGTATGTATGTGGCGTCTGTACGTACCTTCATTTAATTTCTTTCAAACTTTCAGGAATTAAAGAACAAAAAAAAACTAAGAAGGTTTTGTTCCAGTATGTTTTGATTTGTATGCCTTTGTGGGCGTGGCTGCTGCCTGAAATTCGAAAAAAGGCCATTTTTTAAACTACCACTGAGGCCACACTACTCAGTCCATGTCATTGATGTCGATATCAGTAGAAGGGTCTTCCAACAAGCTATATAACGCTATTTTTTGTGTTTATAAAATATAAATATGTCATAACGTTATCGCCTGAAAACTAAAAATCGGGCTGCTGAAAATATACATTTCGGGAATTTTCTCAAAAACTGGTTAGTCGATTTTATTCTAAGTTTCCACAAGTCTAGCCCAAACCCCTAACTTTCATCTGGTATATAGCTTATATCTGCGAAAACTCTTGTTGTGGAGATATTGTGATTCAAATTGAAAAAATGTCGCTCCAAAAAGGGTATAATGGTTAAAAATTAACATATCCGTCTAATTTGGTTACTTTAAGATATAAACATGCCCAGTTCCCCGAAAAAATTGCCCATTCCCCGGCTGCCACTTAAACCGAAATTCCCTGCAAATCGGGGAATTTCCCGCGAGTTGACAAGTTGAAGGATGCAGCTGTGCTAATCACTTCGTACATGTCTTGGAAGCCACAATTTATGTGTATTTTAGAGTTTTTTTTTCAGTCATATGCCGAAATTGTAACATAACATTTTCGAGTGACGAAAGCTGAACTAGAGACACAAAATTTATGATATCAATTTCGTGACGAAAATTATACGCATTTTTTAACTGCCTTTGAAACGTGTGGAAAATCTTTTTTTTTTTATTTATTCGGAACGTTGCGAATTTCCGTTTACTGCTAGAAACACAAAATAAAAAACAGAACTTTTGCAACGATTTGTAGGAATAAAAAAGATTTTCCATACGTTTCCAAGGCAGTTAAAAAATGCGTATAATTTTCGTCACGAAATTGATATCATAAATTTTGTGTCTCCATTTCAGCTTTCGTCACTCGAAAATTTTACCTGGAAGAGGTGTTATATTTGATATAATTTTCTAGGGTTAATAAAAACAACCGAAACTTTAAGAATACATTGAATACATGCCATTGTAGTATTATGCAGGCTCAGATTCTTTAAATTCCTAAATTAGCCTTTTTCATCGCTTAAGCCCTGTTATTGTCCTGTTTGGGGGAAATTTTGAATTTAACGAATCTGAAACTGTATAACACTTAAATGGCATGTAATCAATGTATTTTTATAGTTTCGGACAGAGGGGTATTCATGTAGGATCATTGCTATAGCAAATACTAAAATCTGAGTCGGATTCCGGTCGCAGGGCATAAATAAATCTGGCCGAGAATGTGAGTCAAAACCGCAAGGGAAGTCCTTGTCTTTGTTTGTTGTATTTCATATTGCAACACCTAGATCTAAAGTGAGCTAACTCAGAAATTAGATCCGGAACTATAACTTCTTGTGAATCGTACAGATTCAACGCATTTAATGCTAAAATAGATATAACAGTCGATTTTTAGATAGTGTGTATAATCATGAATATCTGCATTAATTAGAAGTAAAATTTAATTTTTTTTTGAGTTGATCGCTATTCAGATATGTGTGCGATATGGAATCAAAAAAACACTTCTTTCTAAAATTGTAAAATTAACTTTTAGGCTTAACTTTTGTTTGGAACAAAACTAAAGTTTCTCGAGCACATGAAAACTGCAACTGATAAGTTTTCCTTCCAACCCATTTTTTATTTATGCTTGGTGTGCATAAAGTTTTCTTCTACCCTTTTTTGCTTCCTTTTCATGTTTTTCTTCCTTAATAGCCGAGTCAACTTCTTTTAATTCTCAACTGATCTTCTGAAGGTCCCAGATTTCGCCTTTCATGCAAATTAAAGTGCACTTAGTAAAGGCCAACAACAGCTTTTATAAAACCCAGACATTTCCCTTAATTTTCTTCGAAATCGATATTTTTTCTTAAATGAGACTAAAAAATGCCTAATTGCTTATATAAAGCTACACCCAGAAAAAAGTCAACTAAATATATTTCTCTCAACAAATTATTTTAGTTGTAACGGAATTATGAAACTATAATTAAATCGTGTGTTGAAAGGAATATATTTAGCTGACTTTTTTCTGAGTGTATGCATGAATGAATACCAAATGTATGTATAAACTAGATTCTAAAATAGGAACACTAGACCTATTCAAGTGAAGCGGAGTATGTTTATTTACATAAGAATGAAGTCAACTGTAAAATATGCATTCTTTTCCACAAAACAATCTACGCACTCTAGTTTTTAACACGAACACGAGCATCAGTTGTGGAATTTATCATGCACATCTGTATCATTGAGTTATCACAACTGTACAAATGTAAATAAGCGACTATTTACTAAAAGATAGTCACACCTCACAAAATGGAATTTTTGATCATGCAGACTTACCCGCTATACCATGCTTCCCATTGTATAAAAATTTAATAATTAAATCTTGTAAAGTTTCCGCGTGGGAAGAGGTATGTATCTGCATTTTGCTAGTAAATTTTAAACTGTAAACGCATCTACTAAAAAATAGCTGAGTTTGAGTGGAGACAGTCTTCTCGTAAATGAGCGGTACGTATATATATACATATCTAAGCACAACTTCATTCAAACTATCTTAATGGCCTGGTAGTCCCTTTTGGCCTGTTTATATGGAATGAACTGTTCGATCTAGTTCGATCAAATTCGGTAAAAAGAATTTAAAACCAAAGTTTTCACTCAATAAGATTCAAACCAGGAAGCTCTTGTTTGCTACACTGAGAAGAAGGAAGAACCTTTTTTCAAAGTAGGTTAGGTTAGGTTGATGTGGCCGTTGGTACAAGTTACCAACTCACTTAGACCTTTTGAAGATCCATTGTGGTACATTGTGCAGAACACGGGAACGCGTGATAATTCCGTAAGAGAGCTACAGAAGGGCCTACCTAAAAAGCCTTCTGTCCTCTTGGTCAAAGCTGGG
>NW_023470469.1:0-4904 GCF_013731165.1 Rhagoletis pomonella | reverse complement strand
AGATGGTTAAGCCGGCCCCAGCCAAACGTTTTGCAACAATAGCCAATATCTTAACGTGTTCTTCAAACGTCGAAGTGCAAATTATGAAATCATCCACGTATGCGAATGCATGTGGAACTAAATCCCGGAAAATTTTATCAATGAGAATGGCTAATGTGGCGGGTGAATTTCTCAACCCCATCGTCATGCGACGAAAAGCGTAAAGCCTGTTCCCGAATGCAAATGCTGTTTTCAGTTGGCTCGATTTTGCCAAGGGAATTTGAAAGAAAGCTTGAGACAGATCAATACTGGTTAGGTATTTTGCTGACTTTAGTCGTGCTAAAATCTGGTTAGTATCCGTAATTGGATAGGCATTTGGAACGGTGATTTTATTCAATTCTCTTGCGTCCAAGCATACGCGACAAGTTCCGTCTTTCTTTTTTTACAGCTAGAATTGGTGACCGCCAAGGACTTTCTTCGATGGTCATAATGATGTCACGACTACGCATTTTGTCCAGTTCGGCTTGAACTTGTTCAGCCACGTATGGCGATACTGGATACTGGCGTTTCATGACGGGTTTTGCATCACCTGTGTCAATTACGTGTTCGATCTGATTAGTGACATTTAAGGGACCAGACACAGGAGTTGGATTAAAAAGTTTGAGAACGGCGTCCAACATTTGTCTTTGTTCTGGAGTGAGATTATGTGGAAGGCTGACGCTGGTCATTTTTGGTGTATCTATGTCACCGTCTAAACCGAGTGTGGAAGCGTCAATTGGCTCCAGATCACTACTCATAGAAGATACCTGAGCTGGTTCTTTCCCACTCCATTGGTTACAAAAATTAATAAATTCATCCGCCGTAACCATTTCAACTTTCGCGGATGCAACCTCTTCCGTATCACCTTTGGCTGTATTTTTTAAAAATCGCTCCACTTTTTCTTGGTTCTGCACCAGTTCGAAAAAGAAGGCCTCAAGGAATGTCCGTCCCATAATTGGGTGTTTCAGTGAGATCGGAACGACCATAGTTGGCACAATTCGGGTAAGACTACCGACCGTATATAATACATTCACTTTACCAATGGCCTTAAAAGAGATCGAATTATCGGCAAGACCAATGGATGTTTTGGTAGGTTGCAACTGTCCCCATTTGTGCTTCTCATAAAACGTTTGTGATACGACTGTGACTTCGGCTCCGCCATCGAGTAAAACCGTATGAGAATGGTTGTTAACCATAACCGTGAGATAATCGCGACAATCGTTCGGAATGTTATAGGTCAAACATTTCTCTGAGATAAAGAAAACATCGCGGAGTCGTGGTTGGTTAACTTGATTAACCGCGTCTTGTGTGTGATTAGGGACTGGAGCTGAAGTAGGTTTGGTAAGTGGTGGTGTTCGTTCAGAACATTTGGTTGATGGTTCTTTGCCATCCCTTTGAGTTTGATTATGTTCGTTAAGAATCAGAGTAGAATTATTACTGGAATTCGGGACTGAAGATGTGTCGATTTGTAGAGGGACTTCAGTAGAATGAGGATTATTAGAGACAGTGGATTTAGAAAAAGTTATGGATTCTGAGTACGATGGGCCACTATTCCCAATCGACTCACTTATGCGTTTTTTGAACACGGGCATTGGTCCGACGTCACTCCCGGTCGTGTACATTTGTAGCATATCACCCGATTCGGTTGGGTTCGACACCTTTTGAAGTGATGACCCCACACGAGACATTTTGCACATCGTAAATTTTCGTCCCCCTCAACAGTGAGAAATGGGTCGACGATGGTTCCTGCTTTCGTATCATTCTCATTTCGACTTGTGTCATTTTTATAATCACCGACTGGTTTCGAATCCATACATTTCTGAGATGGTTTAAAGGGTTTCTTATGCTTGCCCACGTATGCACATTCCCTGTCATCTGAGTCGGATCCAGGGAACGAAGCGGTATATTCCGAATGTGAAGAATCATCCGGCGAATCATGTAGTGCCGAAATTTCCCGTGGTTCTGATCGCTGTCTATCCGAACGAGTTCTTTCCGGACGGGATGTGGCAACGATGAACGAATGCGGTGCAATTCGCTGAGCGAACTCCCGCAATTGTTCTAACGTGTGGACTTGTCGAGTGTGGACGAGTTCACGAAGATGATCGGATAAGGTACCGATGATGATATCGAGGTGATCCCGTTCATCCAGGCCACAGGCATTACCCTGCAATTGGAATGTCAAGTCATCGATATGTTTCAACAGTGTTTGCGACCGTGGGTCGAATTTAATCTGCGCATATGACATTATTACTTGAGCCCGAGTATGTTTGTTGAGGAAACGAGCACGAAGTTTTGTGCAAAAATCCTGATAATCTCCGAACTTTCTCAGTTCGGTGAAATACCATTGTCGAGCGGCCCCCGTGAGTGTGGGTACCAAACGCGTAACCAATTCATGGTCGGGTACCCCGATCTTATATCGAAATGAGCCAATAATAGCCAAATAATCTTCAACCGATAGAAATTTTTCGTTTACGTGAACGCCATCGAATTGAGCACGTCCCATCCATGATGGTAAGCCTCTAAATTTCCTATCCATTGCATCCGCTTGGGCAGATTCGTCGAATATAGTGGCTTGATTTGGTCGTGATTGCGGTGGACCGGATAGCGAATAATTCGGATAAAAATGAGATGGTTCATTAATTGGTTCTTGGGTATGAGACGTTCTAACACCACGGTAGGTATTGGTCATTTGAGTTTGTAAGGGTGACGGACCAACCAAAGAAACATGAGGAGGATCCACCGATGGTGGTATCCAGGTATGATTCAAGGTCGGTGGCATGGTTTGGTTAATGTCACGAACGTCAGGTATTGTTGGCTGCAAATGAATCCGATCACGGATCATTTGCTGTTGCATCTGTGTTTGTGTTCTCAACAACTCAGACACCATTACAGACAGTTGATGCAATGAGGGTGTTGGTTCCGTTTCGCCTGACAATGAATTAGGAACTGCTGGTTGAGCATTTGAATTAACCGTACTAGTGGTCAGGGTATACCGTGGTTCAGTTGCCTGAACCGGTCTAGTTAAGGGTAAACGTGGTGATGGAACAGTATTTTGAGCCAAACTCATTGTTCCCCGTTCATTATCAAACCCATGGAAAGTCGAGTTCAAACTTAATCGGGAATCGCTCGTCGGGATTACCGTATTCGGTGAAGACATCCGAAGCTCACAAATCTTCGATTGAAACCTTCCGACCAGGTCCTCTTGGCGTGGAGCCGATTCAGGTTTTAACTTTAACCGAGCGGTTCGATAACAATAATGTATCATTTGATGAAGGCGACCCTGCGGTGTTAACGCCTCATTTGCATTCAGTTCTCGATATGCTCTCTCACATATTTCCAACTCACTCATTTGGTGTATGGCATGAGATTTTATCAACCATGGTTGGCCAACGTAAGCAGATATTTTACCATTGAGAGCGGTTATTTCGGTGTCGGTCCACTGAACTGGTGCTGGATATAGGTTATATATCTCACCTTCGATCTGTCGCTGTTCGTCTGTCAAATAGGTTGCATCGAGAATGGGAAACAATTCCATGTTGAAAGACTCAAATACAAAACTGTAAACTCAAATTATTAAAAATTCTACCAGTCCGTTCTAAAGTCCGTACTATTAACGTCTAGGTTATAAAAGGATGGTACTCGATTAAAATCAATACAGTATTTACTTCAGTTTATTATTTAATATTATTATTATTCTATTCTATGATAGTGTGTGAGCTAAATCGGCGAGGGAAAAAAATCAATGTTCGTTTGGAACATGCAATTTCGAAATAAAATAATGCCGAATAAATCAATATCTATTTTAATATTACTCTTAGTATAACAAAAAAAATTCACGCTCAATTGGTTGTATGTCTCATGTGATTTTCGGTCCAAAATTTAATTTAATAATATTATACCGAACGTGGGCTGAGAATGGCGTTTAACGCACTAGCTCGAATCTTCTTATGGACCAAGTTGTTTGCTCCCGGGATGCAGCGAAGGCCTTGAATACTTAGGAGTATTACCTGTATCTCCTTCGGTCCCTTCTGTCGCCAACAAGGTACGCAACAAAGATCAAGACTATCCACCCCCGAATTTACCGGAAGACCAAATCAGACTGAGAATATTCAACCAGTTTGAGAATGTTAAGCGAAATTAATTTGATACGAATTTCAAATCTTATTGGTAATGAATACACGAAAGATAAAGAAAAATGAAAAGTTTGGTTCAATTAGTATTGACCGTGTTATCGGTTGCGTTACTGGAACTCATACCGAAAGACGAAAAGAGGAAAAAAAATTATCGGTTCAAAAATCTTGACCGTCAATGTGTGGTGTTACTTGATTAAAAAAATTCAATTAACTTGCTTTTCAGAATTGGCGAACTGAACTGAACGAGAATGGTTATGACTGCTGATCAATGGTGTTCGCCTCGCAAATCGATCACCATTCACCCCCTCGGAAATAAAAAATCAAAATATATACAAAAATTTTGATTGAAAACGAGCTCCAATAAAAATCAATTAAATCATGCCGTGTGAAGACTGAGGACGATAATGATTTACAGTGATTATGAATTCAAATAAAATTATTTGATTCAATCTCAATGACGATTTATAATAGCAGAATTACTAAAAGAAAAAATTAATCCAAAATCGATTACACTCGAATATGTATGGTTCACCGACGTACAATTTTGTGACCAACAAAATGAGAAAGACGACTAAAATATTTTAACTTTTCTTTAAATCTAATTTTATGATGTATTAAATTGAGCACGCGGTTTTTTTATGCCGGGCTTAAGTGTGGTTATGTTCAACAAGAACTTATTCTTTTTCACCCGTTTAGTTGGGCGCCAATGATTTGCTTGACCTTCTTTTGTCGGTCCAAACAGGAATCTCGATT
>NW_023470468.1:0-4904 GCF_013731165.1 Rhagoletis pomonella | reverse complement strand
GTTTGAAACAGTTATTATTTTTGTTTAACTAAATTGGCCTTTACAAATAGGTGGCAACCCTCTTCGCAATATTTGCAATCTAAACCCTTCTTACACCTCTTTCGTCTGACTCTCATATGGTGTTATCTATCTATTTCAATGACCTAATTCCTTTAATTCAAGTGGAATTGGATTTTTTAAACAGGTGGCAACAACCCTTTTCACACACATTTCTATTGATACCCATCTCTTAATAATTCATTTAACTTATTAAAAAATTTTGAATTTAATTTTTTAACAGGTGGCAACTCTTTACAAAAATAAACCTCTATTTTCTACAGGTCAAGTTTTTTAATCTGACACTTCATTTTTGAAAATTGAACGAATTGTGCAGATCTGATGGCACTGACAAAAAATGAAAAAAATGATTTTATGCATTAGCAAAAAGGCATTATGTACTTCAAAAAGTGCAAAGAATGAGCAGGTTTTTATTTCTTCTTACGAAAACTAAAGACCCGTACTATTTAATAAAATAATATAAAATAACATATCTGTACATATATTTGTTATTTATTCTATTAAAATTTACCATTTGTTGAAATTTTGATAAACAAAATTGTTTTTCTGGAATATCCCAGGGATCTAGACGTGGGAGGCTTATATGCTCTCATTAAAAGATAGTTAAAGAAACAACTTCTTTAAAAGGTCTGCAATTGGAAAATTTAGCCAAATACGTATGTGCTCCATTGCACAATATACTATTGAACCCCGATCCTCGTGCACCACTTTTTATTTGTTATTCAAAAAGTAACAGAGCGAAAAATAAGTACGAAAAATTCAAAAAAAAAACAATATATATTATACCCCAAGGTATTTTTTGTCCATCTCATCAAATGTGCACCGTTCGTTCGATTTTCGAAACTGAGGTGTCAAGTGATAGGCTTTAGATGCTAGGACTTACCGTTGATTTTTGGAAATTTATTTTCGAATTTTTTTTTATATGAAAAAATGCGGAGCACCTTCAACAAAAAAAATTGCCAAAAATTAACGGTAAGTCTATGATACTTAAAATTTGCACTGTACTTTACTAAAATTTGATAGGCTACAAAACTGAATACCAAAATTTTGTCTAAATACGCTGGTCAAGAAGTTAGAAATTTTCATCAAACTTTGCAGAATTTTCATAATTTTTGCACAAAGTCTGAAACTTGAATTTATATTGTGTTTGTTAAGTAATCAGCTATATTTTCATAAAGAAATGATAAACGTTAAATAAACTGAAGAAAAACAGCCGAAACTTACTAAAGTATCGCCCCAGTTTTTATTTGGTTCAATGTATGTGTATCTCGGTAACCGATTTATCAATTTGCACCAAACTCAGTGCAATTATTGACCTTCGGACTAAAATTACACCCACTTTCTACTTAAAAAAAACAACGTAGAAAACGTTAAACAGGTATGGTGCATTGCTTTAAAACGATGCACCACGTTGGATTTTGTACCCCAGCAGCTTAATTTTCAGCAAACATTTCAGATTTGTGCTCGCGACTTAAAAAACAAAATTTTTTACTAATAAATTCGAAGTTTCTGCGAATTTCCCATCTAATTGTATGAATTTTGGAAATCAAATTTCAAATTCGTAATCAGTGGCTCCGAGAGTTCTTAGGAATCAAGTTTCATTACAATCTATAATTATTTTAAAAAAGTCATCGGTCATATTGGATCCCCAATTTTGAATTTTGAAAATTTAATACAGGCTTCGAAATCACCGACGACGAATGCCCCTGGATACCAGGTTTCAAAACAATCAATAATTTTTTTAAAAAAGTAGCCCACGATATTTGATCCGCCATTTTGAATTTTCAAAAATTTAATATATATTTCGAAATCAGCGATAACGAAAACCCCTAAATACCAACTTCCATTGAAATCTATCAAATACATATTTAATAAACATTTCTTTCGTCCTATATTCTCGATTCGTCCCTATGTGCGGCGGCGACTTTGCCGATCACTTACAATAGGTTTGTCCCGCGGATGCGATATAAGCACATTATTTTTACATGTGCAATACGTTACTCTATGTCCATGATAAATTTAAAGTGCGATGCCATAGGTCGATTTTCGCCAAAATTTTAACATTTGTGCGCGCTTGTAAGCGGTACATTGTCCCGCTAAGTAAGTGTAAGTGATCAATTTTTGACATCGTCCAATGTTAATTGATAACCATACAAAAGCCCAACGACGATAAAATAAGGTTATTTTTAAATTTTTTATTACACAATGTGAAACCTCCTGACACCAAAAGGTTCCACGGTGCGATGTAAGTGTTGTTGTTTTTCAATCTACAGCAGTAAATTTAAGTCCCCGTTATGTTGTCTTTGACGATAAGATCGGCACATTTTTACTGTCGCTAGCTCCCGGACTATTAACTGATTTTGGTGAAGTTTGAGTACCTCTTTTGAATAAACAGAAGGTGATAGAACCTTCCGCTTATGATTAAATTAATTAAATTAAATGTTTTCATTGTCCATGTATTTTTCACTTCTAAGTACATAATCATATAACTTGTTTATACCTACGTAAAACCACATGAACAAAACACCGACTGGTTTTATTCGAAATTTTTTTAATAATAAATAAATAAATATAATAATAAATAAATAAATGGAAGCGAACAGTAATACAAATTTATTATCGTCCCCACGACAGCCGGTTCTACGCACCGGAATGACTTGGATCTTACCCGACCAAGGGCTGTTATTTCGGCGACCTAACCCCGTTTATATCGGCGATACCCTTCGTTCATTTCACGTCCATGGAGCAATAACTTGCAGCCAGATTGCTCCGGATCCTTCTTCTCCGGGCGGGCGTTGAGTCTAACACCTGACTAGAAATATACTTCTGCTGCTTTTGTCAGAGACGACTCCATTCGAGGTGCAATTCCTGCAACGAACGGAGTCACCTAAGAACCTATACAGTCCTTAGGTCCCTCAGGGAGTGGACCAAAAGCTTTGATGCCCCCCGTTGCTCAAGCCAAGTGGCACCTTCAACATCCACGGCTACCCGCTCGCGCAGGTGCGAACTAGCACCTAAAGATCCAGTACGGCTCCTAGAAGCTCCACTAGGCAACAGCAAACTCCCAACCTCCTCAACCATCACACCAATCTACCGGTCGTAGCTCCTGGTTGCTCACACCATCTGTTTCGTGTGCCAGAACAGAGTATACCGCAACGTGACATCAGTCAAATGCAACACATGCCTTGGATGGTGCCACTTCTGTCTATGCTCTGGCCTACACACCACACGCGAGTGGACAACAAACTACAGCGCCCCCTGCTGCAGAGCACTGCCGACGCAAACAACATCGCACCCACTGCAACCACTCACCACCAGGCAGCAACAGCAACTGCCTCCCAAGGCATACGAAAGACCTACAACTGAACTGCAACGGACTCTAGAGCAAGATTGAAGAGACAGCAGTCTTCATGGGTCGGCACGGCATATTGATAGCTGCGGTCAAAGAAACGAAGTTGCGCAGCAACACAACCTTCGCCAGGTCAACACTTTTGAGTTCCGCCGCCTACAATATGCTCCGTAAAGATCGCCGTCGGAATAATGGTGGACGATTAGTGTTCATCCTACACAACACAGTGCAGTATCTTCTAATCGAAGAAGACGTCGGCCCGAGGGACACCGCCCTATAATGGCATAGCTGTTCGGTCAGGCGATGTCGAGCTCGAAATATTTAACGTGTATATACCCCCTGTCACCTGCTGTCCGGCAGGATATCACCCTGACATAAGTGCGCTAATCAGAGGTGAAAACCGAATGGTAGTAGGTGACTTCAATGCGCACCAATATCTTTGGCACTCAAGCCTAGCAAATGATCGTAAGGGAAACCTTTTGGCTGAGCAGATACACGATTCGATATTCTGCACCATGAACGATGATTCCCCCACCAGGATCCTGAGCAGCTGCAGCACCTCGCCTGATCTAATAATTTCTAGCGCTGGTATGATAAACAGCATATCATGACGGCCTATGCTAACATTAGCATCAGACCGTCTGCCCATAATCATCTCGATCAATAAGCCCACCGACTTTGCACCCGCGGACCATCGAACCTATACCAACTTTAACAAAACTGATTGCAACCGCATCGTGGAAGTTACTGAGAGCAGCTTCGCCGCCCTTCCCATACCCTCAGATGTACACGCTGGCGAAAGCCAGTTCCACAGGGTTGTTACTGCTGCAGCGGCTCGCTTCATACCATCCGGACGCATCGCGGAAGTCAAAGTTTTCCTGATGAAGCAGCTGTACTAGCGAATGAGCGTGACCACCTACGCCAGGTCGATCCCGGCGATCCTCGCTTGAAGAAGCTTAATTTGGAAATTCAGCAAGTGGTAAATCAGCACAAGCGGAAATAGTGGGAAGATCACTTGAAGTCCTGTAACTTCGCCTCTGGTGTGAGTTAGCTCTGGTCAACCGTGAGGTCATTGTGTAACCCGACGAAGTGCGACGACAGAGAGGAAATTTCATTCGAAGGTCGCGCGAGCTATTTTACACCTCGGTAGCCAAGGCCGAACGCCAAATGACAAGGAGTCTACATAAATTGCCTTAAAATAATGCACCACTTGCTTCCTCCAGCGGCGAAGTGAAGGGTGCCATCGGGAAGGCGAAAACCTCCAAAGCCATTGGACCCAAAGGAACCTGTATGGTGATGCTGAAATATTTGGGGAATTTGATGTGTGGAAATCAGGGAGAGTGGTGCCACTACTGAAAGTGGGGAAACCCGCCAACAAAGGAGTATCTTATCGCCCAATAGCGCTCCTTTCCCCGGTCGCGAAGAGACTAGAGGCTCTGTTACTCCCGTGCTTCGCCTACCTCTTGACACCAGCAAATCATCAGCATGGCTTCTGTAA
>NW_023470467.1:0-4904 GCF_013731165.1 Rhagoletis pomonella | reverse complement strand
CTCTGGGTCCGACTGAGTCCTACCCCGGCCAAAGAGAGTTTGTTACAAGGTGGCGCCCGAGCAGGGACCTCAATTAGAGGACTGAATATTAAAAGAAGAGTATACAATGGTTCGTACATCATGGATCTATCAGCTACGCAAAGATGAGCTAAATGCGTACGCCATAGAGTTTAACTTACCCACAGAGGGCAGCGTAGATGACATGCGCCGACGCTTTGCCTCTTTAGTGTCTAGCGCAGCAACAGATCCGAAACAAAATCTACGATTCGAGGAGCTAGAGCGTCTTCACAGCCGCACCCCCTCACCTGGGCCAGCCAGCGGCCACCCTGAAGCGCCGCCGAAGTCACCACAGCCACAACCCCCAACCGAGGCTACAAACGTATCAGCAGCATCGACCGCTTCAACTCAATACACAGGGACAATTCCCCGAACCACACAATTGCAGTCGATTCCATTGACAAGCTATACCCCCGCCGAAGCAATGGCAAGGGATTTGGTATCACCGTTCGGAACTACCCAGCATCTATCACCATACCGTACGTTAATGGAAACAGTGCGAAGATGGCCAGTACGATACGATGGCGGAGAAGGTGCCCTAGTATTTATCGAGCGCTTGGAAAAATTGGCGAGAGCGAGCGGCATCGCATGTGACCAGTTGCCAATGGCCATGAACGAAATTCTCAGTGGTAGAGCCCTTATTTGGTATATGCAGTGCGATGAGGATCCAGACAGCTGGACAGCATTTAAACGAAAATTTTTGAAATTCTTTCTTCACGCACGTTTTTTCGAAGAACTTGAAGACCAAATTCGCCAACGTCACCAGAAGCCGAAGGAAAGCTTTAAGGACTATTCGCTCGCCATGACCCAGCTGACCCGGCAAGCCGGTTACTCCGACGCACAGCGGCTAGAAAGAATTTACCTCAATTGTTCTTTTGAATACCAACTTTATATCCGACGGAAAGATTTCCACTCATATGATGAGCTAGTGGAAATGGCAGAAGACTTCGAGGCTATTAGGAAAAATGCTCCGAATCTAGCAGCGCCCCGGACACGAGAAGAACGACTGCGTCAAGTGAATCACCACGAAGACGAAGTAACACCGCCATCACATCCTCGTGACCGACACCTACCCAACAACATAGAACGAGACAATCGCGTAAACCAGGTGACTCGTGCACCGGCCCCACGAACGATTAATCCAGCAACAGCGTGCCGTCGATGTGGGCAAGATGGGCATCTCGCGACCGGATGCAGGAACGAGCAAGTTATATTCTGCTGGCAGTGCGGTCGCCAAGGTATCCGCACAATCGAATGTTGCCGATCAACGCAACAACAGGGAAACGAGAGGGGTCCAGCCAGACGAGGGGAGGCTGGATCAAGACTAACGCCTCATCACACCTAAAACATCTAGCTTACGACCATCAGCGGGTAACGACGGCAATAATCATTGGCGGTCGCTCAATGATAGCCGTAGTCGACACCGGCGCAACCCGAAGTTTCATCAGCGCAGAGGTGGCCCAGAGTCTCCCACAACGTGAGGCCCATCGAACCCGAGCTTAAATCCAAGTGCGAATGGCGGATGGGTCAATACAAGAGGTACAAGAAGCAGTAAATTCAATAATTCGAGTTGGCGATATGGCAGTGCGACTCAATCTATTGGTAATGGAACAGGTCACCGACCAGATCATTCTCGGCATGGACTTTCTGCGGCACGCCAACACCACCATCAGTTTGGCTGGACAAACAATCATACTTCACATGCCCCACCCGATTCCAAATCCTGAATCAGAGGTATGTAACAGTGTGCAGCTGAAGGAGGAAGCGGTGAATGCTCCGCGGAGAGTAAACGTAGAATCTACTGTTCAAGACGATAATGCACTAGAAGTCCAGAATGCGGAGTCGTACAAGTACGCAGCGATAGGTCACTACACTAATGCAGCGGGCGAAGGCATACCAAAGCTAAGGTACGACCCGGATAGCAACTCGGTGACAGATCACGAAGAGCAACGAAAAATCAAAGCGTTTCTAGATAAAGAGCTTCGCGAATTCGACGACATAAAAGGTACTCCTACTATTACATCGCACCGTATAACGATGAAGGATGACCAACCGATAAAACAGCGATATTATCCTCGGAACCCAGCGATGCAAAAGGTAATTGACGAAGAAATCGACGCTCTTCTGGCGAAAGGCTGTATTGAACCGTCCAACAGCCCATACAGTGCGCCGATCGTACTGGTTAAAAAGAAGACAGGAAGTTGGCGCCTCTGCATCGATTATCGTCAAGTGAATGCACGATCCATACCAGATGCTTACCCGCTGCCACGTATCAACCACACACTCGAGCAACTCCGCAACGCAAAATACATCAGTACGCTAGACCTTAAAAACGGTTACTGGCAAATACCAATGGAGGCCTCCAGTAAACAATACACAGCATTTACCGTCCCCGGCCGTGGATTGTTCCAGTGGCGAGTGATGCCCTTCGGCCTCCACTCAGCTCCAGCAACTTTTCAACGAGCACTCGACGCAGTCATTGGTCCTGACATGGAACCATACGCCTTTGCCTATCTCGATGACATTGTGGTTATCGGGCGTACTTTCGAAGAGCATATGGCCAAGCTGCAAGAGGTCCTCGGTCGCTTAAAGGAAGCCAAGCTACGTATTAATCCTGAAAAATGTGCGTTTTTTAAAACCCAAATAAAGTACTTAGGACATGTGATCAGCCAAGAGGGTATCCAAACCGACCCGGACAAGGTCGCCGCCATCCAAACAATGAAGCAGCCTACTAATATAAAAGAACTCAGACAAAACCTTGGAGTTGCATCTTGGTACCGCCGATTTGTTCCAAATTTTGCCAAGGTGGCGCAGCCATTGACGTCACTACTCGAAAAGGGTGTACGTTGGAACTGGAGTGAAAAACAACGAAATTCCTTCGAGGCACTCAAGAACGGCTTGACGGAAGCACCGGTTCTCGCCTGTCCAGACTTTACACAACCCTTCATTTTGCAAACGGACGCCAGTGACTACGGTCTGGGAGTGGTGCTCACGCAAACCATCGGCGAGAATGAGCACGTCATCGCCTACGCCATCCGCCGATTAAACAAAGCGGAGTCAAACTATTCGCCGACGGAAAAAGAATGTCTCGCCATTGTATGGGGCATTCGAAAGATGCGAGCATACCTCGAAGGATACCACTTTACGGTAGTAACCGATCATCTTTCACTGAAGTGGCTGAACTCCATAGAGAGTCCATCAGGTCGCATCGCACGCTGGGCTCTCGAACTGCAATAATACACATTCGACATTCGATACCGAAGAGGCCAGCTTAACGTCGTCGCCGATGCCTTGTCGAGGAGCCCCCCTAGAAACAATACAGATGATTTCCACAGAAGAAGCCGCCGATTTACCTACCAAAGCTGAGAAAGACAAATGGCTCCAGAAGAGACTGAACGAAATGCGCCAACAACCAGAGAAGTGGGCAGACTATATCGAGGAGAACGGTCAGCTGTACCGACACATTCCAGCGCGAACGCAGGACGAAGATATCGCCCCTTGGAAACTCTGCGTGCCGGCGGCGATGCGAAGACGAGTTCTTGAAGTTTGCGCGGATTTTGTGGGACCACTGCCGCGATCTACCCACGGAAATACTATGCTTTTGGTTCTAATCGATAAATTTTCCAAATGGGTAGAGCTCATCCCCATGCGACAAGCTACAACAGACGGTGTGGTTAAGGATTTCCGGGAAAGACTTTTATCCAGATTTGGGACACCGAAGATCTTCGTCTCCGACAACGGCGTGCAATTTACCAGCAAGAAGTTCCACAAGTTTCTCAGAGACATAGGTGTCAAGCACCAGTTTACGGCACCATATACACCGCAGGAAAACCCTACGGAGCGGACGAATCGAACCATAAAAACCATCATAGCCCAACTAACAGATGGGATACAAAAACGATGGGACGACCAGTTGCCTGAGATAATGATGGCGGTTAACACCTGCACCTCCGAGACAAACGGTTACTCCCCCGCATTTTTGGTACAAGGGCGCGAACCAAGGCTCCCGCAAACACTGTACGATGAAGTAACTCCTGGAACAGCCCACATCCCAGAGACACCGCAGAATAAAGCCCTGCGTCTCCAAGAAATCTTCAAAATAGTGCGCCGCTGCTACGAGAAATCAGCGCAGGACCAGGCCCGATATTACAACCTTCGCAGAAGACCTTGGAAACCCGAAGTCGGAGAACTAGTCTGGGTCAAAGCCCACCATTTGTCGAAAGCGATAGATGGCTTTTCTGCCAAACTCGGCCCAAAATTTGAAGGACCATTTCGTATCGAGAGTTTTATGTCTCCAGTAATCGTCTCAGTGGCATCCCAAGACAACCCCAGCCGTCAAAGAAGGATACATATCAGTAGTATCAAGCCCTACGTTTCACCGTTCGACGACGAACCAACACCGGAAGCTACACCAGTAAAGAAAGATCACAAAGGGGTTGAACAGCAACAATCGAAAGATAATCTTCGGGAACGAGCAGGAGCGAGTAACCGTCACACGCCGCTGCGCCAGCTACGAAGAACCTCCCAACGACTGGCTGACCGTCATCGCCCTCCTAATCGATGGTAAATAACAATGAAAAGCTACACTCTGCATCCAAAAGTTAGCCGCCCTATTAAGCATACAGCGAACAACTCTACCAACCCGATGGCGATCGCCGCAGTGATCCCATCAAGAATGTCATCGATAAGCGATAGCTAACTTGAACACAACTAAGACTTTAACATCCGATGCAGCGATGGAGAAAAGGGTAGAAACATGAACCAACGGGTAAGCAGCTGTCTCCCGAAGAAGGGGTGGGATGTGACGCTCTAAATTATTCGCAAATTGAGGTGTCACAAAACCCTTG
>NW_023470466.1:0-4905 GCF_013731165.1 Rhagoletis pomonella | reverse complement strand
TAGAAACATACATACATACGTTTGCATATTTTTTATATAAACTCCAAAAATGTCCTTGCCAGTGGTGACATTAAG
The DNA here is from genome assembly GCF_013731165.1 of Rhagoletis pomonella. Taxonomy (NCBI): domain Eukaryota; kingdom Metazoa; phylum Arthropoda; class Insecta; order Diptera; family Tephritidae; genus Rhagoletis; species Rhagoletis pomonella. The sequence continues at coordinate 4,830 of NW_023470466.1, read as the reverse complement.
TAAAGGACAAAATGCTGACATTCATGTGTTTACAAACATAGTTGTCCTTCATACCTCAATCACTTCTCACACACATTTGAAATGTATACCTTCCACATACACTACTTATATATTTGTACATTAGGCTTCGCACACCTTCGAGTCTTTAAGTAATTTTCCAAGGTAATTTGGAAAACAAATTTTTTCACGAACTTAGGGGTCACCTTTTTACATTTTTCGTCATACCCCCGACATTTACTGTCGGATCATAAAGTATGATATATCGATTTTCTTGTCTCGAGAATACAGTTTTTTTTTGTTTCACAATTCTTTCACCTCAAACAGCCCATTCTAGTACATACCCACTAGATTTAAGTTCTTAACACCCTAACGTACCCCGCTGATGCCAGAAAATTAAAGCTTACCAAAAATCACTTAAATTTTGCCTATCAAGTATTTATAAATATTATTCCAGTCGAACTATTTTAATTTTTTTTCGTAATTGCCGGCGAACTTTTTTGTTTGCTTGTAGGCTGGTACAGTCTAATGTGCAGGCACATACTTACCTATAAGTAGTACTCCTACATAAGTATATCTGCAACATTTTATCTGATAGCTTTTCGCTGCTTTACTTGATTTTTATACGATTATTTTTTGCTGTTATCTATACAGATTTCTGTTGATATTCTGGAATTTCGTAACAAGCTGCTCCAACTTTAATGTGAAATGGCAAAAAATATTGCCGATATACATATGTACATACTATGTATAATGATATAACCATAAAAAAACGTCCATGACACTTAACCATTTAAGATTGAATTAAAATGGTATAAAAGGGAACAGCTTTAAGAAATTTTTGTATTTTGAAGCCGTTTGATTAGTTTGAACTGATTTTGAAGTATGTCCCCGCTACAAGCTCATTCATAGTTCGTTCGTGCAATTCAAAATTAAATTACTAATTTTAATATACAAAATTTTGAAAGAAAATTAACAAAATTATAATAAAGCCAATAATTCGCAAAAGCTCAAAGGCTGTGGAAACAAAAGAGTCCACAGAAATGTAAAGGATCTAAACAGTGAAATGACCAGGCATGCCCCTGAGATGTTAATAAATTTGACAGAAAGAACAATGGTCTCAACGATATTATTCTGAGGTCTCAGAGTCATTACGGCCTTGGTTAAACCGCCTTTTGAAACCCAAAAAGATTACGTTAGTAGGAGTTTTTACCGGTCTCATCACAGAGCACCATGCCAGGGCACTGCTGGCGAATACCAACGAATTCGCCCCTATGAATGGCTTCTAGACCAAAGGTTTTGCAGAAAAAAAGAAAATTTTTCTTAGAAATTTCTTATTATTTTTACGCATATACATTTGCATTCAACTAATTAGAAACGAAATTTAAAATGATATTGTTTGCAAATTATGTTTATTTTTTATTTTGAATAATTTTAATTTAAACTTTTAAAATTTTGTAAATTTCAATGCATTCAAAAATTGCAAAAAAATCAAACTTCAAAAAATTGTCATCAAAATTTACAAATTTTTATTCAGAATATTTAGAAAATTTTCGGATATGCAGTTCTGTAGCCCATTCAATTGTAGTCTAAGAAAGTGCAAGTCTGAAGTCGTTAAAAATTACCGTTAATTTAAAAATTTGTCTTTTTGTTGAGGTTGTTGCGGATTTATTTCATATAAGAAAAAATTTTGATCATGTGTTATATGGAAAATGCGCAACAACCTCCACAAAAAACTCAAGCCCACTGAAGTGATGAAATTAAAATTATGTATTTTTTCACATGAAGACAGTTAACACTTGCTATGTATTTTGTACATATGTATGCGCATACCTATATTTGTGCATATGTACATACGTACTTAGAAATAATGAGAAATTGATTGCGACAAATTGCTAACGTTGTCAGAAAAAGTTTGACAAATGTAGGCGTATACCACTTCAAAAGTTTCTTATGAAGCCTCTACTGTATCTACTGTACAGGGTGCTGCAATCTCAATGCGTACTTAAAAGCACCGAAACCAATGGACTGACTGTTTTCAATACGATGCAGTGGGATGTATGTACTTTCTTTTAAAATATTTGTATCTCTACTTATTCAGCAGATATAAAACAAAACGTAGTTTTGGAAAACGCCACAAGAAAAAGTTTACCGGAGTCAAATCGCACGATCTTGATGGCTAATTCACGTCACCTCCGAAGGAAAGTGAGATCTTAGATGCCAAACTTTTTTAATTACAGGTGAATTTATAAGAAATTCAGAAATGTTAATAAAAATGTATGTAAAAGAGGAGGGAAAAAATGAATTTTAATATTTTTTTTTATGAAAATTAATTTGATTACTAATAAATTCTATAAAATTGACATTCAAACTCAAAATGGCACGTCTTAAATTTTTAATTTTTTTTTTTAAATAATTTTGCAGAAAAAGTTTTTCCACGATTCCGCGAAGTTTCGAAGTCGCGAAGTTTACCTTTGAAATTGGCAGAATTACTAGTCCGTCCAATTCTTCAACTAGATTCTCGTGTACCAAATTTTGCTTTGTTTTCCGTTGTCTGACTACAACTTTTTTTTTTACTTTTTGTACTTGAGCAGTTTATTTTGAAAGTGGCATAAGTCATTTCCACCTCTTGTAGTTAATTGTTTAATTATGTCTAACTGAATGCAGATGTTAATTGCTCTACCATCATAAAGTAATGACAAAACTGTTTACCTTTGGTTGATGAAGTTGAACGTATGAAAGACGCTTTCAGATACGGCCTGGAATGACATAGGACAGTTCCAAAATAAACGGGTCACTTCTTTTCTAAAAATCAAGCCTAAATTGAGAGCTAAGATTTTTGAATTTTTTTTATATACAATTTTTTAGTGGAAAGTGCAAAGGTTTTTTTTTTTTGAAATTTTGATGAACATTTATTTATAATTAAAAGTTTTTGAACGCAATTATAGGGTACCCCAAACCAAAAAAAACGCAGAAAAATAATTTTGAAATGTTATAAAAAAATGTTTACTAAAATCAATTGTTGAAACAGCAAATTCCATTTTGACACTACTGTGCGCTTTGCTGGTAGCCAATGAATGCTGTAACAATCATTCGTCCGGTAAAACAGCCAGGAATACCTGGACCTATAATAGGAATTGCAGAAAAAGATATAAGACTGTACCATTGTCAGTAGTTGCAAAGCATAGAACAACAAGAAAATGTGTAATACCTTCTACATACGACCCTATCCAGCTTAAGCAGCTTAAGAATATTTGACACCTCGTAGAGCCTCAACAAATGAGTTTTTGCCCGAGTGAGGTCATAACCACAGAACTAAAACTGCAGATTTGTATACCCTCGCAGCTCAATCAGAGCACCCTGTATACGTGTTCACATTAATGTATGCATTTCTTCTTTATTTGCTATTCATGTAACCAATCTGAGATACATATTTTATGAGAAGTTTAATTACAAATACATACAGCTGGTTTGATTAAAGCCCATTGAGTTATATATGACAAAATTTCCAAGAATTTAACTTATTTCATTCCCATCTTCCACTTAGCTGGCTTAGTGCCTCAACGACAAGTTAATAAAGAATTTCATTATGCTCCTTCCAAAGACCATTCTGCGTAAGCGCCTACGCTGCACTTATATGTATGTAATACCACTACGTTAACAAATGTTACCAGACAACACTCATTATCTACCATCATCATTGTGCGTAAGTTGCGTATACGCACTGTACGCCCACTAAACGACGAAGAACGAAGAGTTATTTTATATACATACATACATACATGAGCTTTATTTACTTTTTGAATGTGACTGTATGCGTTTACATCCCAAAGGCTGCCACAACACACCCCTACACAACTTAAATAGGCCCAACAGCAACAACAGTGTGGTGGAAAAAATAAAATAAAATGAGAAATGCCGAAAGCAACGTATGTAGGTTGAAAAATAGAAAGTGAAAACATTAACGTAAATTCGCTTCGAAGGCCATTCGTAAACACCAACGCCCTAGTCAAGTTTGTGTATATGCACAGCCTTTCTCAGTAACAGTGCGATGACTTGGGTGGAGTTTATGTTGTTTGCCTGAGTGGTAGGAGGTAAGCCTGTATAGGTGGTGGAAAATTTTACGAGCGAAATTTCATTCAAGAATTTTAGGTGGTTTTATTCTTACGTCTGCTCTGCTTTTTGTCGCTTTGCTTTGGGCTTGTAATAAATATGTAGATATGTACATTTATAAAAGTTGACTTTTTCCTACATTTTTGTTACTTTTTCCTTAGTTTTGTAATTTTCGTCACATCGCTCTGGGCTACATTACTTACGTTTATATTTTAGGCGCTTTATCCTATTTACTAAGCAATATTTGTGTTCATTCATTAGTTCGCCTCCGCAATCCGGTATTAGTAGTAGGCGCCAAGCGCCGTAATAATGTCCACCCACATATATACGCATGTGGAACTACGTAAATACATATGTACATCAAACCGTACCACCGCCGTGCACCCCAGGTCGAAATTATTTTTGCAAGGCAATTCGGAAAAAAGAATATTTAATTTTTTTTTTTGGGCGAATGTTGCGGTAGCCTTCTTATATTTTTCGTTATGTCTTCGGCATTTACAGTCGGATTTTAAAGTATGATATATCGATATTTTTGTCTCGAGAAGACACTTTTTGCGCTCCAAAGTTCATTGACCTTAAGTACCCTGTTCTAGTACCTACCCACCAGAACTCAGTCCTTATCCCCCTAACATACGGCCCTAATGTCAGTAAATTAACAGGGAAATTCTGACTTAGATATAAAGAAGTCTTTCGTAAGACAAATGGCAAGATAGTTGGAAA
>NW_023470465.1:1418-4906 GCF_013731165.1 Rhagoletis pomonella | reverse complement strand
TATGTATATGTGTATGTATCTAGTGTTTAGGTTAGCGTCGTTAACTCGCGCTATGGACAGTTGCCATATCGCTTTCAATCTCTGAATCTGAAGCGCTGTTCAATTGTGCATCTACCCTTGTCGGACTTCCACTTTCATCATCATCTACCTTACCCGTTGACTCTGCACTGGTTAAATTGTTTGCTTGGCACGGCAGTCTTGACAGAGCATCGGCCACGACATTTGATTTACCTGGAGTGTAAATCAATTCGTGGTTGTACTCTTCGATTCTGGCCTTCCATCTCTTCAGCTTTGCATTATAATTTCTGCTTCCCAATGCAAAAGTGAGAGGTTGGTGGTCAGTATAAATCTTAATCATCTTTGCACCATACAAATACGATCTTAAATTGTCCAGGGCCCAAACGATTGCCAGCATTTCTTTTTCATTTGTGGCGTAGTTCTCTTCTGTTCGGGTAAGGGAGCGCGATATATATGCGATTGGCCGGTCTCTTCCGGGTTCGCCTTGGGATAACACCCCTCCTATGGCATAGTTCGAAGCATCAGTTGTAAGATTGAACGATTTTCCGAAATCAGGAAAAGCAAGGATGTCTGAGCAGACAAGCAATTTTTTTAGGTCCTCAAACGCCCTAAGAGCATCCGCATCCAGTTTAATGCGAACGTTTCTCGACTGACTGGCCTTGATCTGCGCATTTTCCCCTCGCGTTAGGTTAGTTAAGGGTTTCGCCACTCTGGCGTAATCCCGGATGAATTTTCGATAATACGATGACATTCCAAGGAAACTTTTCAACTCTTTTAGCGTTCGGGGAGGTGACAGAGCTTATATGGCCTGTACCTTTGAGGGGTCTGCTTTTATACCGTCGGAGGTTATTATATACCCCAGGAACTCTACCTCTGTTCTCATAAACTTTGTTTTTTCTATGTTTACCCTGACGTTGGCATCTGCCAGCCTTTCGAATACTATATCGACATTTTTCATATGCTCGTCTAAATCTTTACCAAACACTATGATATCGTCAATATAAACGTAGCATATTTTCCCAATATGTTCCTTCAAGACGTCGTCTATCATGCGCTGAAATATGGCCGGTGCATTCCTCAGCCCAAAAGGAAGTCTTAAAAATTCGTACTTCCCATTCATGGTTGAAAATGCTGTTTTCGGGATGTCAGCCTCTTTCATTGCTATTTGGTGGAACCCGGACGTTAGGTCGATGGTCGTGAAGTATTTGGCGTGGCCGAGGCTGGCTAATGTTGCGTTGATGTCAGGGATGGGATAGGTATCGGGTATCGTGATTGCATTTAGGCGTTTAAAGTCCACTACCATTCTGTATTGCTTTTCTCCGGACGGCTTTGGTTTTTTAGGTACCACCCAGATTGGAGAGTTGTAAGGGCTTTTGGATGGACGAATAATACCTTCGTCGAGTAGTTCGGAAATCTGTCTGTCCACCTCTTCTCTCATATTGGCCGGGTAGGGATAGCTTTTGGCGTATATAGGATCTTCTGTGGTAGTTTTTATTTCGGCCCTGACAGACGTTTTAATGTTAATTTTTGCGCTCAAAGGCTCAAAGAGATGTGAGTATTTTTTAAGTAGCGATTTCGAAGCGGGCAACACTGCCTCCGGGATCGATGCCTCAGAAAAATTAATACCCCCAACGGTTTTGTTCTTGAGTGGAATTTCAATACCCGGATCTATTTTCAAGGTATGATTTTTCCTGTCTATCACAGCCCCCAATTCTTTCAGGGTATCGTCGCCTATTATACCATCGAAAGAAGTCAGTCCTGGTAGGGCATAAAACGTTAGTACAGTATCATTCCCCATACTGTGAAAAAATTGTCCACTAATTTTTTTGTTTATTGGAACAGGCCCTGCAACAGTTTGCACTGAAAAGGTTGGATCAACCGGAGTTGAGCGGGCGGCTAGTTTGGGATTCACAAAATTTTTGTTCGCCCCTGTGTCGACAAGAAACTTTAGGGTAATATTGTCTTTGGTGACGCAAGTGAGGTAGGGTATGCTGGAATACAGAGCAGCGGCCTTTATATGAAATAGGCTGGTGGCCCGTCCATCATAAAATTTACCTGCTGAGCCTCTTCTTCTCCTGGCTCACTGCTACTTGCTTCCACGTTGTAGAGTCGTTGCTGTTTTGGAAATCTTTCAATTGATGATGCTGGTCCTTTTTTGAACGCGTTGTTGCTTGCAGGTCGATTCATGTAGTTTACCTGCTTAGACTGAATGCTGCCATCGATTTCCATTTTCTCCGCAGGTTTCGGAGCCGTCGGTCTGCCTGGAGGCGAAGTGTTGGACTCTTGGTTTGACTGGAACCTATTGTATGGCACTCTGTTGTATCCTTGGCCAGCGTTTCTGCTTGTCCAGTTATAACCGGTGCGGGCTCGAGGAGGTATGGCCGGCCTCTGCTGGTTTTGCAACAGGTTATTCGTAGGAACAACAACCCTATTCACTGCGTTCGTATGCACTATTGTATTTCTTAAAGTCAGGTTTTGGATGTCAAGGCAAGCTGAGTACGCCTCTGGAAGTGTTTTTGGTTTCTGGACTATTAGCATGCGTGATAATTCAGGATTCAGACCCCTAATAAACACGTCAAGGGCCCTATTCCGGTATGTTTCTATGAGGACGGAAACCGTTTCCTGCGTATAATCGTCGCATTTAATCTTGTTGACGATCTACGACAGTTGGTGGTTAACTGTCGCATAAAATTCATCTAGTTTGGAATTTCTTTGAGCCAACTGATTTAACTGGTGTTCTAGCGTCCGTATGTCCCTCTTGTCTGCGTAGTGCAGTGATAGGACCTTTTTTATCTCAGTCCAGTCACTCTCGAAAACATTATATGCAACTAACGCCGCATCAGCCCCTCCCCGGATTTTTTGCCTAACGTGCTGAAGGATAGCCCTATACAAAGGTTTTTCCTTGATCACTTCGTAATCGGAAAGGATGCCTTCGACATTATGTATCCATGAAATATATTGAGCTGGATTTCCCTCAAAAGTTTGCAGCTCTTTGACACAGTCGGGGAGCCTGCCGATTTCCTTGAGGTCCTGTTCGGACATTGGCGCTCGGGTGTTCGCGACTGAGCTCCCTTGTTGAGCCACACTATTTGCTCCTTCTACACTGCCCACACTATTTGCTCCTTCGACACTGCCTAGCCTACCGTCAATCCTGGTAAGGTTTTGGTCTAGGATTGCGCTGCTCGCTTCTATTCGTGCTAGTCGAGCCTCTAAACCTAACCCATTTTTTTCAATTCCCGTCAGACGCCCCTCCAATTTTCTAATTTGTTCGAGGAGAGCGTTAATTCCCCCAGTTAGTTCGTTTACTTTTGTCGTTAGTGCGTCCATTATCTCCTGTTTCAAATATTTATGCACGTTTTCTTTATAAATTGAATTTTTTTATTTTTTTTTTTGCAAAGTTTTATACGATCAGGTACCGGGTAATGCCAGCAAGAATATTCTTTTTCGTTTTGCACGGTTATTAGCTTTTT
>NW_023470465.1:0-1318 GCF_013731165.1 Rhagoletis pomonella | reverse complement strand
TTAGACTTGTGAAACTTTTACCGTGTTCTTATGTGTACGGCGACATGTACCAGGTTGGCGTTTCACGGCACATTAGTCTTTAAAGAAAGAGTTTCGGTCAGGAAGGGCTGTGTCATCCTTTTTAGTCGTCAACAATCAGATTGAAGGCAACCTACTAAGGCACAACTTACTTCACAACATAATCTTGTACCTATTGCAATTTCCAGTGTGTTCTTATGTGTACGCTGGAAATGCCGCAGAAATCGAAGTAGCAGTATCCAGTGTGTTCTGATGTGTACCCTGGAGACACCACAGGCAGCTTAATGCAGGAAAACAAGATATGTTAACCTATTGGCCTTCGATGAGGTGAGTATCTACCTAGGAGTATAGGGTCAGTGACTCACCCAGCCATGTGATCGTGCCAGGATATTCAGTATTGTAAAGGCGTAGTCGTGGACGGTGTCAATTTGTTTTAATTTTCACTTTGAATAAATGCTATTTATTTGTGTACCTGAGGGTCTTCGGGGTCACAGGTCCACTTAATATCATGTTATTCCTGGTTCGGTCGCTGATGACCCGCAGGATATGACGTAGTAATTTACAGCTTTAGCCTGAGGTTCATTCGGGGTCACAGGTCTAAGCGACAATTTATCACTTGGCTATTAGAGCCTTTAATTTTTTTGCTCTCACATTTTTTTTAATGTTTCCTTATTTACCTCTTCTGGGAAGAGGAGCTTTTATACTCTGGAGGGTCCCGTAAGGAATCGCAGAGTTAAGCTTCTATTATAAACCGGAGGGTCCCCCCCGAAGGTGGTGAATCGCGGCTTCAAGGATATTAAGTTATGGATGGTCAATCCGTAAATTATTCAGTTCACTATTTGATTTTTATTCACTTCTTTGGTTTGACCCCTTCTAGGAAGGGGAGCTTTTATACCCTGGAGTGCCCCTGGAGTTGGGGATCGCAGAGCTAAGCTAATGTTATAAACCGGTGGATACCCAAAGGTAGTCAACGGTTTCAAAATATTTTGTTATGTGGATGTACAAGCCATAAATTTTATAAGCACCTTCACATTCAACACTTCCACTTATCACAACACTGTTCATCACTTGTCACGACCACTTGAAAAAGGACTCCAGCAGTTAAGAGGATCCTTTTCCTTAGACCCCACAATTAAGGAGGCCCTTCCTCAGAGACCCACACTTTCAGTGGGTCCCTGCTCGGGCGCCAGTCATCGAGCTCACATCCGTGAGCCCGAAAAAGTTAAAGTTGGGGGCCGCACGGCGGCCCCGATTTGTCCTTCCTAAAATAAAAGACAATAATTAGTTTTGTACAAGTATA
>NW_023470464.1:0-4906 GCF_013731165.1 Rhagoletis pomonella | reverse complement strand
TTTATTGAGGATTCCGATAGAATACCTATCAAGAAATAATATTTGTACGGCAAGATTTTTCTTTAAGGCGACAAAGCCCTGGAAATGGGCGTGATAATTGTAGGAGTAAAGTTAGCAGAACGAAGATTTTATTGCTGGTTTCGGCAGAATATACCTTCGTTAATAGAATTTGTTCCACAACTTTTTTAATCAAAGAATCTTCTAGAAATGGGCGTGGCAATTTTAACACCAAAGTTCAAAAATTTAGATTTTATTTTGGATTTCGGCAGAATATCTATATTGCGAAACAAATGTTGTTAACCAAGGCATATTCTACCGAAATGCGCAACGAAATCTGCGTTCTGCTAACTTTAGATCTACAATTGCCACGCCCATTTCTAGGGGTTTTTCGCCTTAAAGAAAAAATCTTGCCGTACAAACATTATTTCCGGATAGGTATTCTATCGGAATCCGCAATAAAATTAAAAGTTTTGCAAAACCCCGATTTTTAACACCTTGCTAAATACACCTCATCATACGTTTTCGAAAACACATTACAAAAATTTGTTGACTCTCTCAAAATAAACCATCTCGCCATAAGAAAAAAAAAAATATTTTAAAAACAGTTCTTGAACTAAGACCATTTTTTAACTATGTTTTTTATTTATAAAGAATCAAACAAGGATTACGATGGTGTAATTATAAATCCATTGTTTAATGATCTTCACTATGCAAATCAACTTTAAAAAGTTCAACTGTTAATAGCTAAGTAAGCTTTAGGACAATCATGACCATGTTATAAATAGAAATGTTAAACCATTTTTTTAGCTTTAAAACGACGTTAAGATGAAGTCTCTACGATGAGCACAACCCGAGATATAACGATCTGAAGAAGTACATGATAACACGTGTTAGCTTATTTCATGTGTAGAACCCACAAAAAATTTGAAGCGAATCGAAAGTGTGACGCGAAATTTGGTGTCCAAAATGAAAAAGAATGCCTCATATAAGGTTTAGTCTTCAATTTTTTTAATATGTTGAACTGATTAGTATTTAATGAAGTATTCAAGTGAATTTTTAATTAAAAACAGTTTAAAGAAAATGTCAGAAGTCATTTTCTCCAGGTTTCACCAATAAAAAAATTATGTTTATTTCAAGATAATTGTATTTTAAGCTATGATGCTAAACATTGAATCCGACCGTGTCCGACCTTTTGTTTAAGACGCGATTTCGTACCATATACTACTGAAAGTTTTTCTGAAAATTATTTTTTTAAATTAACGTTTTCAATCAATTTCCTGTTTTCCATTTTTTTTTATCGTTCCTTCCTCTCTTGTCAACTAGCGAATGCGATACATGTGTATAGCAAATATTGGATTTATATTCAAATAAATAAATTTGGATTTTGAGCAAATTCAAATTCTTTGAGTTTTACTCAAAACCAATTAGCTTTTCTGCTGCTGTTGCGTTCTCGACGTCAGGGTTGAGTTGTGTGCAATGGTAGCTTGAGAAATATGTGGATCCCACATATACATATGTATATCTATATCAGTGGTGCCCCTGCAGAAAAAAATTATCAATTGATAAAAAATAACCTACTTGTAGTTAGCTGTTTTGCGGGATTTCTATAAAATATATAAGTTGTGCTTTGTACCACAATTGTTTATTAGGAAAAATTGAAAAAGCAACAAAGTCTAAGCGATAGAAGTTATAGCAGCTATTTCGGAGATCACCACATCTCTTTATCAGACTTCTTCTTTCTAGACTTCAGCAGGGATCGAACCTGCGAATTCGATGTTCAAAGTCAGAAGCGTTAACCACTGAGCTATGTAAATCCCGTAAACTCTTGTTGCTAATTCATTTTCCTTATTCAACCAACTACTATCAAGTGCAGCTGATTTGCCGCTATTTGAACTCGACAGCGTGGTTGTTGTTGTCAATTCTATACATCCATTTGCTTATCTTGCTTTTTTGTATAGTTTCAGGCAGGCTCTTCCTAAACTATGTATTTGTGAATGTTATTGTGGCTTATTAACATTTTATTTTTTAATATTTTTATTGAGCTTTGTACCACGATTGTTTATTAGGAAAAATTGAAAAAGCAACAAAGTCTAAGCGGTAGAAGTTATAGCAGCTATTTCGGAGATGACCACATCTCTTCATCAGACTTCTTTTTTCTAGCCCTCAGCAGGGATCGAACCTGCGAATTCGATGTTCAAAGTCAGAAGCGTTAACCACTGAGCTATGTACATCCCGTAAACTCTTGGTGCTAATAAAAATATTAAAAAATAAAATGTTAATAAGCCACAATAACATTGACAAATATATAAGTTGTGGTTAGCTACATAAAGCTAGCTTAAAACAAGTGGACAAGTAATGCAGAAGTAAAGCTCGAGATTGTTTTCTTTAAACGCGTTTCTATTTAAATATCCTGCACTTCGCAAATACTATTTCGAATTGAGTACAAATAAAAGGGAGATCGAAATTTCATATTATCATTTTTAAGTTATGTCTGACGTAGTTCTAATATGGGATCACCTACAGCAGAATATAGAAACAAATGTGAAATGTTATAAAATAAATAAAGTAAATAAAATAAAAAAATAAAAAAAAAATTTTGTTTTTCCTATTGATATTTTATGTCCAAAAGAAGTTAGTTACAAGTTAGTTGCATCAAATGCAGAGGTAACCACCCTTGACTACATCTAATGTAGAGGTAAACCACCCTTGACTATTTCGCGGCCATCGCCATAGAAATATAGTTAGCTTTCGTCAAAGAAATTATATAATAAATAATAATAAATGACTTTTAGCTCTTTCCTAATCAACATAAAGTTAGCTTATAGTTAGACACATTTCCTGCAGGGGCAGAGCTCCTAATACAAGCGCAATATTTTTGTATCAGTATGTGTGTACTCAGTAAAACAGCTCGCGCATGTGATGCTTACAGCCAGGGCTGCAAGACGTTTAGAGTCTAAGATCCGTAAACGGACAAAAAGTGGTGGGTGAAAAATCCGTACAAAATCCATACGCACAAGTTTGTTTGGAGCAAAAAAAAATCGTTTGTACTTAGGTGAGCACAGGAATCGTTTTTTAATAACACCAAGGAAAGCAACACATATTTCCACTAGTCCTATTTATTGATTGCTTCACAGACAACGTTATTATTTTTCTTACTAGAACTTTTCAACAAACAGTGTGTTTTTAGTTTATACATGCAACAAAACTTTTCAGGTAAGTTTTTGGCCCTACCATCGCTTTCAAATATTACACTGTTAACATTTGAAGCGATGGTTAAAGGTGAAAAAAATAAATAAAATTAGGGTTTTTTAATTTTATGTTACAAAACTTCCCAACAATGGAAGTTTACCAATAGGTTGTTATACATAATTTTAAAGTCCTATCAATCCTCTCCTCATGTTTGATTTTTAAAATCAGGTGCAAAATAGTCAAGCTGTTAAGAGCTGTTAAGTCCCTCAAGTACGAAAATAACGCATTTTTTAATAAAAAAAGTGGAGAGTTCAGCAACTATAACAAACCTATGAGGTATGTGTAAAGCAGGCAAATTTTCACAATAGGCAAAAGACACTCCGAAAATACGTAAAAAAAATCCGTACATTTTGACGGAAAGCTAAAAATCCGTGCAACCATTTTCACCCCTGCAAATCCGTACCGTACGGAAAAATCCGTACATCTGGCAGGGCTGCTCACAGCATCAAGTACAAACGCAAACTGACCGACTGCTAGCGGCGCATAGTTCGGTAGCAACGCACACACGACTTGTACGTGAAAGCCGAGTGAGACTCCCGTGTGCACCACTGATATGAGAAAATCTAAAAAACAGGTACACTTTCAAAATAAAAAGTTGTATTTTTTTAATTTGTGGGCACACCTATGTTTTATATATGATTCTATTCACAATCTCTTAATAAATCGATAGATAAAAGTGTAATTCATTTTCATCATTTTCTTCAAGAGTTAGACGAGGAATCAAAATTTAGATAGCTGAAATAGAAAACAAAAGAATACGCTGGATTCAAATTACGCGGTGCAAGTTGTAAATTCTGAGCAAAGATTTTGAAAGTTGAACTCACTTAATTGGGACGTTCTATATTCAATGGGATCCCCCGTTTTACCAGATGGGCTCCGATTTTCGAGATAACGGTACTTGAAAGTTTAATTACATTTTAACTATTTTATAAATAACTCCCTCAGTTTTGAAGTTATTTTACTAAAATTTTGCGCATAACGGGTTTTTAATATAACCTTAATTATTCCTTAAAATTATCCAAATAAGTTCACTTTAACATATAGCTCCAATACAACTGATTACTCAGATATGTGTTTTTGCGCTATAACTCTAACTTCATATATATGTATGGATAGGAAAACAAGTTTTGAAATTAAGAAAAATAATAATTGTAATATAGAAAAAACAAAACACGATCAAATTAAATCCTATTCGGTACACAGTTACACTGCAAAATAACAGCAACACAAACCACAAATAAAGAGAACAACAACGCAGGATGGAAACAACACACGATATACTGTAAAAAAAAAACACTGATACGGTTGAGGGCCAAAGGGAAGCAGTTGAAATTAACAGTTCAAGCGGCATTTTTGCATTGCGCCGTTCAGCCACTTGCCGCTTTGCCGCTCATTGCGTGGCCTCGACCTAAGATGGGGGGTTGGAATAAGGAAAAACAAATTTACCGTTTAATTTTTTGTTCTTTAAGGAGATAGCGTTGATAGATATGGTGGAAAAATTTTGACTTAGATTTTTTTTATTTTTAGCCTATGGAATCTACCACTTCTTGCCTTTTTTATTATTCTTGCATTTGATGAGATATATATACATATATATAAATGAGGCTTTCTTTTAAATCAGTAAGATATACTTATATGTGGCAACCACATGTTTCCA